>NC_133653.1:203858060-204158060 GCF_009905375.1 Apium graveolens
TTGACTCTAGCATACGATGAAAAAAAGAGGAATTCAGTAGGCATGCCATGGGGTTCAAAAAATTAAAAAGAATAAGATGATATAAGGAAATAAAAGAGCAGTAAAACATAACATATTAACAACATCTCATTCACATATAAATGTTGAAAATAGAAGTGGTTGAGAGTAAGTAAAAAATAGATATAAAAAATAGAGGTTATGGATTTAAATTTTTGTTGCCCTGTTTTGCGACTTGTTTAAAACCAAAAAGTTCTTGAATACTAAATATTATACTTAGTGTATACACTTCTTCTGTCCATCAAAAAAATTGAGGATTCGAGTTTCTTATGCTCTGTATGTTTTTTAATTTAATGTGTATTTAGACACTGAACATTAAAGGATAAATTTATTGTTCCATGTATCCCTACTATTAAAGTACCAATTAAATCAGTTCTGTTGATGTGCTAACAAGATATAAACAGGTAGCTGTTAATTGTGCAGCGCGAATGCTTGCTGAATGGAAGATTACCAACGGGTGGTACTGAGTTTTGTTACACTTGAAATAACCCACGGCTCATTCTTGTTCACCGAGAAATCTGATAAATTTGCTTTGTGGCCACCGTGGGAGTAAAGCAGCTCAGGAGGGCCATCTTCCGCTTCTCCCTCTAGCTGTTCATCTCCTATCCTGCAAGAATAGAATGCACATAATTCTTGTAAGGTAGGATATATTGAAGGAAAAAAAACTATGGTCGCACATCATTAATCTCAAATGAACCTAATTGTATTTTAAATAAGGAGTGACTTTCTAAGATGCAAAACATGTTATTACTGATATTTCAACCAATTTTTAAACATTCCAAATTGATAATATACAAAACACCAGTAGATACAGTAGCTATAGAGTTGTTGATAATGGTATTTCCTTTCATTTTATAACAAATAAATGGAAGCAAGAAAATTCCGGTGTTCCGTTATTCACATCTTCTCTTAATTTTGTATAAAGAGAAGTCACTGTATCAATATAGACTGAAAATTAGAAACTATTACAAAAGGGAATTACAATCATGGGTGAATTTAGAATTTAAAAAGAGTGGAATACTATAAAATCAGGTCACAACATAGTAAAGATGATGATGATGGAAGATAAACAAACATATATTTCTATATTTTAGAGTACCTGCTCAGATCCCAGACCATCAACCTCCTGTCACAAGAAGGAGATGCCAACACTATTTCATGATTTGGATCCCATTCTACTTGATATACTTGCTCTCTTTACAAAAAGATCAGGTAAGCCATGTCTTACTACATCAATAAGACTTGAAAAATGGTAAAAAGTCGCGAGCATAAAGTTTACCAAATGTGGCTTCTGAACAAAATCATTAAGAGCGACTCCAAGAGAGTCCTACTGTATTTCTTAAAAATAATATTAAAATTATAGTTCTTAATGATTAAAATCATGTTCAAATCCAACATTCACAAATTTCATTGCAACAATTCTTTCAACCCTATGCACAAATATCTCAATTAAGAAAAAACCGAAACACAAACGAACCACTAAATGCATGAAAAACATAAAAGACAAAAAAACATGATTAACTGAAGCCTGATCCTTGAAGAAAACATAACACTAACAACCAACCATCATTAAAATCAAAATATATCAATTTATGATAAAATAAAATTATATTTTATTCTCGTACACACATACACACACAAACTCGATCCATTCATGATCCTTGTTCAACAACTCATACATGGACAACATATAAGTAGAGAAAATTAGTATTAACATCAACAAGCTTTCAGAGATTGTAAGCTAATGGAGCGAATTGAGCTTCTGGCTTAATAAAACCACATCCTCCATCTTCAGCGAAGTAATTCCGTCGTCTCCCAATGATCTCAAGAACGAATCTATAAACTGCTCCTAGAAACTAACCTCCGACGACACAGTCTTCTCCATCAGTGAAGCGGGGAGAGATAAGCACTGATGCGGAGATTCGTTGGTTAGGGCTCTGATGTGAAGGTGAAAGTGTGAAATAATTGGACGCTGCTTATCTTGAGAGATAGTAGGTGTGAAAGTGAGATTTGGGGGAAATTTAAGTTTGGTGAAATTTTAATAGGAGGAAATAGTCTGCCCAATTTTGGCCTCGAGAATTGTGCAAAGATACGTGTCTAATATCCATTTTTTTAATTTAATTTTTCAATTTTTCTTATTTTAGTTAATACATAAATTTAAGAAAGTTTAAGAATATTATATAATTAATGTAATATAAATGTGAATAAATATATTTTATAATATATTATATATTGTGTATATCAATCTTTAAGGTTTAGTGTTATGATTTATGATTTAGTAGGTAGCATTATCCGTAAGGTTGGATCATCGAACAATTTTTTTAAAGAAATAGAACCACCGTTTGAGACAAGACTAGTTAATGGGAACACGTATTGACCGTGGTTTGACTATTATAAAAATACACGATATAAAATATATTTTTTTAAAAAAATTACACATCTCTAAAATCAATAGGTATAATCATCCGTATGGTTGGATCGTCAAACAAGAATTAAAAAAAAAAGAATCACCATTCGGGACAAGACTAGTTAATGGGAACCCGTATTGACCGTGGTTTGACTATGATAAAAGTACACGATATAAAATCTAATTTTTTTTAAAAAATTACACATCTCTAAAATTAGTTTGTAATATCATCCGCATGGTTGGATCGTTGAACAAGAATTTAAAAAAAAAACAGAACCACCATTCGAGACAAGACTAACTAATGGAATCCCGTATTGGCCGTGGTTTGACTATTATAAAAGCACACGACATAATATATACATTTTAAAAAAAAAATTAAGTATCTCTAAAATCAATAGGTAAAATCATCCGTACGGTTGGATTGTCGAACAAGAATTTTAAAAATATAGAATCACCATTCGAGACAAGACTAGTTAATGGGAACCCGTATTAACCGTGGTTTGCCTATTTTAAAAGCACACGATATAAAATCTATTTTTTTAAAAATACACATCTTTAAAATCAGTAGGTAAAATCATTCGTATGGTTGGATCGTCGAACAAGAATTTAAAAAGATAGAATCACCACTCGGGACAAGATTGGTTAATGGGAACCAATGTTGACCTTGGTTTGACTATTATAAAAAACACACAATATAAATTCTAAAAATTTCTAAAAAAATTACACAGCTCTAAAAATAGTAGGTAACATCATTCGTACGGTTGGATCGTCAAACAAGAATTTTTAAAAAATAGAATCACCACTCGGGACAAGACTAGTTAATGGGAACCTATGTTGACCGTGGTTTGACTATTATAAAAACACACGATATAAAACCTAATTTTTTTTAAAAAATATTACACATTTCTAAAATTAGTAGGTAACATCATCCGTACAGTTGGATCGTCGAACAAGAATTTAAAAAAATAGAATCACCACTCGGGACAAGACTAGTTAATGGGAACCTGTGTTGACCGTGGTTTGACTATTATAAAAACACACATTACAAAATCTAAAATTTTTAAAAAAAATTACACATCTCTATAATTAGTAGGTAACATCATCTATACGGTTGGATCATTTAAAAATAATTTTAAAAAAATTAGAACATGAATATAACTAATAATTTCAAAAATAGTACAATAGCTAAGGCACCACTAAGTAGCCTATTGTAATACAATAAAGCAAATGCAACGCTCTGAAGTGCCACGTCAGCATGTGGGTCCCACAGGTGGGACCTATTGGTGCCACATCAGCATGCCACAACATAATGTCACATCATCATGCCACGTCAGTAGTGGGCCCTACATGTGGGTTCCCCCCATGTGCCACGTCAGCAATATGGACCCCCCTCGTGGGGCGCACATGACACATCAGCATTACACGTAGCAAAAGTGGGTCAAACATGTGGTCCAACATGCCACATCATATTTTTTATCCATGTCAACATTTATTCAATTAAAAAATGTCTAATGCAACGCTAAGGCCTCTACTGTTATATGCCGCACAACACTAACAATAATTAGCAACGGTAGCTTCAATGTAATGCAACACTTTCTCCACCGTGTTGTAATAAATTAAATTTTTTATAGATAATGCAATGCTTTTCGTGCAACGCTAGATAAAAAGCATTGGCTATGTGCACTTATGGGGTAGTGTAACTCATTTAGGCTTCTATTGGCTAGAAATGATGGTTGATGCCAAAGACTATGTAAAGAAGTGTGATTGTTGTCAGAAGCATGCACCAGTTGTCCGACAGCCTCCTGAGATGCTTACTTCCATAAATTCTCCAATTCCTTTCGCCATGTGGGGAATGGATATCCTCGGCCCTTTCCCATGGCCACAATGCAAATAAAGTTCTTAATTGTGGCTATTGACTATTTCACTAAGTGGATCGAAGCCAAGCCTTTGGCCAAGATTACGACCAAGCAGGTTATATAATTCTTGTGGAAAAATATTATTTGCAGATATGGAATTCCTCGCATCTTGGTAACCGATAACGGAACACAATTTAATAATGAGGAATTCAAAAAGTAATGTGAGGAGAATGAGATTTAGCTGCGGTTCACTTCCGTGGCCCACCCTCAAGCCAACAGGCAAATAAAAGTGGCTAATCGGATCATCTTAGATAGACTCAAGAAGAGGATTGAGAAGTCCAGGAATAACTGGGTGGATGAGATACTTCCAATACTTTGGGCATATGGGACCACATGTAGAGGTATGACAGGAGCGACGCTTTTTATGTTGGCATATGGGGTAGAAGCGGTCGTTCCAGTGGAGATATCTCATTCGTCTATAAGAATCTAAGCCTACAACGCTATGGAAAATGAGGAAGTGCAAAGGTTAGCTCTGGATTTGATAGATTAAGTACGAGATGAAGCACATGCAAATATCATAGAATACTAAACGAAAGATTCTTTCTATTACAATCTGAGGGTAAAAGAATGATTTTTCAAGAAAAGATGATTTGGTCTTAAGGAAAGTAGAGGCTTCCGGAGTAGGGTAGAAAGGAAAACTCGCCCCGAATTGGGAGGGCCGTATAAAGTTAAAAGTGTTCAAGGAAGAGGATCCTATAAATTGGAAATAATGGATGGGGATGAAGTACCAAGGATTTTCCATGCTCAGAACCTGAAGACTTATTATATATAACTCTTTAGAAAGAAAGTTCTTACCTAATAGTATTTATTAAGGCAGTAACAAGGTTCAGAAGAACCATGAGCTTTGGCTCCTTAGGATTTATATTCCAGATAGGATTTCTATTTCAAACTTAGTTTTATAAGGTTTATGTAAGGATTGGATCCAGAGATTTCTGAAGTTTTCAATATGCTACATTAAGTTTCTGTGAAACGTGAAATTGTGATAAACAAATTAAAGTGCAAAAATGAAGATAAATATAAAGTGAAACAGACATTAGTTCAATTTATAAAAAGCACGAGTTCTAAATATAAATGAACATAAATAAACAGCTACGCAGTGCTTAATAAAAATATCAATGAGTGGGAGAACCCTCTACATCCATGTCATCCTCTCCCTCACTCTCACTGGCTGTCTCCTCGCTACCACTCTCACCAGAAGAAGAGCTGGACACCTCTATGGCATCTTTGGAAGATAACTCGGAAGGAGGAAGGAGCTCGATGTAGGGGACATCCTCAGAGACAACTACGCGAGTACATAACCTATGTAGTAGGGCCTCATCATCTGGAAAAGGGTGGTCTCCCGGGTTAATATCAGGACATGCATCGTTCACGGTCCCAAGGGCCGTGCCCCAGCCGGTCCTAAAAAACTCAGGAAACATCATGTTGTCCCTGACTCACATAGACTGAACGAACTCATCTGTGTCTAGATTGGCATCTATAGTCCTGTCCTGCTCCGCCTTAAGCTTGACAAACTCCGCACTAGCTTTTAAAAGCTCCTCATCCTTGCACTTCAGCTTCTTTTCCAGGGAAGAGTATTTGGCCTTTTGCTTCTTTAAGACCCTGTCAGATTTTTTTGTAGCCGTCTTCCAAGATTCGACATGATGAACAGCTGCCTGGAAGTAAGCATTGTTCTGAAATAATAACAAAACATAAAAAATGAACTTAAAAATAAAAAAGGATGGAGATATACCGAAGCTATGGACTGGGCTCCCATGAACTTCACACGCTCAAAGTCCTGCCCGGCCACAACGTCCCTAAAGTCCTTAGGGGTGATGGAGTAATAAGACCAGTCTCATGAGTGCTTGGTTGAGCCAACCACGGTGTCGCCTCGGAGAAAGCCCCACAAGGTTTGGAATGAGTCAGTGGGGGGTGGAGAAGTAGTGTTGGCCAAGCCGCCTTCGATTCTATCTGAGGAAGCCTTGATAGCGGGCTCTTTGTATTTCCTTTGAAAAATAGTGTTAGGTCCTTAATACAATTATAGAGGGGGTGAATACAGTTTATGCAAACAAATTAAATTGAGTACTCAACAGAATGATACTGTTTTGTATTGACCGATAAAAACTGGTTATAAAACTACTCTCTCAAAGGATGAACAATAATCCTTGAGAGCTGCTAGGTTACATAAAAGATATATCAATTTGTGACACCTATAGTGTAATCCTAGTATGTGCTTATATACTGCACAACTTCACAATCAATAAGGAATCCTATTCTATTACAATGAGGAATCCTAAAATATATCCATGTATTGATTGCTACAAGAAGTAAATTCCTACACCGACATGTATTCTGCAAATCTCTCATTCTTCGATATCTCCTAACTTTCAGCTGAAGTGACCAAATGCTGATGTGAAATGCTGATCAGCAAATGCCGATGACAATTACCGATGACATCACATTTACTAAACTCTGATATCAAATATTGATAAATAAACTCTAATAGTTTATATGCCGATATCATCAATTTCTTCTAACAATCTCCCCCAACTTGTGCATTATGTAAATATGGACAAGTTCCTTATTGATGATGTCAAAACTATCTAAATGCAGAGATATAAACAAATAGTCTATCTTATAATCAGTGTCTTCGGACATTAACTTCAGTCTTGAACTCTGGTACAATCAATACCTTAATCAAGGAATTTCTTGAGTAGAATATCTTCAAGAACATTTACATACATTTCCATTCTCTGCTTGATATCCTTGAGCTCCTCTGTAGTTTCATCATTCTGATAAACTACATCTCTGAGGTCATGCAGATTTGCTCTTCCAAGTGACAGATCATCAAGTTCCAAGAGACTAACACTCTTTCCATCTGGATTGAAAGTTAGAACCTCTTCACAAATAGACTTGACTAATTTATCTCCTCCAGCAGGATTATCAACTGTATAACCAAATTCATTAATGTACTGTGGAATGTAATTAGACTTGTATGTCATTACTTTTTGCTTCATGTATACCAAGTTCTTCATAAATTCTGACCATCTAGTAGTATTAGAGTTGGTTACCTTAAGTAAAGTAGTGATAAGTTGTTGACTTGAGCCGTCAATAACTTGAGTAGTATCAGTGGTTGTGACTGGATGAGCTTGAACAATTATTTCTTCATCAACTTGAGCATCGTCAAAGATTGGCATCAGTTGTAATTTCTCATCCCAATCAGCTTCGGGAATCATCTTTCTTTTCTTTGTGAAATTGATTGGCTTCTTCTTCTTGAATCTTCTCTTCATTAGCATCATCATGAGCTACAACTACTGAATAGATTGGATCTATCAATATTTGAGAGTTTGAAACTTTAGATGTTGATTTCTTCTAGGATTTTTCTTTAGGCTTTGGATTTAATTTCTCACCAATTTTCTCTTTCCCCTTATAACTCCTGTCAGCATTTAAAATTTCTTGAGAATGTAATGGCCTTTCAGCATCAGTTTGACAGACCTCTTTGATTATTACTCCTTTTGTAGGTCTGCTTCCAGGAGCTTCTTCATAAGGTGAGATAACATCAATATTTTCCGATCCTATTTATTTGAATTCTTCTTCTATAAGCCTAAGCTGTTCCATATCATCTCCGAGATTTTCTCTCTCAAATATTCTTCTACACACCTCAGAATCAAAAGCTTGAATCTTTGGATCCTTGTAGAATGGAGTTGTTTTCTTCCCTTTCACTTTCAGTGTTTGTAGATACTGACTTGCTTTAACACCAGATTTTATCTCCAGAATGCCTTGGTCATCATCATCATTTATAACTTGTAGAGTTTGTTAAGATTTTGTAACACCCCCAAATCCGGGGTCGGGGATCCGGGTTGTCACGAGTTCCATTTCCCTTAATAATACTTAATCTTAATAATCAACCAACTACTGCGTACCGTGACCCCACAATATACACACACATCACAAGTTATAGTCTCAGAGATGAATATCCAAAAATAACACAAGTCATTTTATTCCATAATTATAAACCATTACACCTTAAAAGGGTTTCTGAATAAATTTACATATTCTTTGCCATTATTACAATTCATAAGTATACATAAGTTTGGTACATCAAAAGTTGAAAGCCTAGCCTATTCGTAGTTCCTACCTCAGCTACAACGACATCAACGCCTAAAGAAAACTGCAAAACGTTTCCTATCCGCTCACGAATTGGGAGCTTGGTCCTGTTCATCTTGTCTATTTATTGTTGTGTGATGAAAGAAGAAATCAAGGGTGAACAACAATCCCACCAAAATAATATGTATAATAATTAACAATATATGAGCATTCTCATAGTACTCATGAAAGTCTTGGTCAAGTAAAAATAAACCAAGTTTGATACCTTATCGCGACCAAGTCGCAAAATATTCAGTATATATGTATATATACTTTTCAAAATCTTGGAAGTCCTCTTCCATGCATAATATACACAGAGTTCCAGTTTATAACTGTATAAAAATATCGTTGCAAGGTGATCTCATATATCTAACCCTGTCTCAACGTTTTTGTGAAAATCTTTGTCATGCATAAGATAATCATTAACCAGATATAAGTTGAAAAGATGAAGTTACAGGATACTCCAATATACTTATATCTTTTCCGAATACTACTTGAACTACCACCGTTCAAGGTATAATCAGTTTCAAAAGTTCATCACATAGATGAGACTACAAGATAAGATTTGAATAGATTCAATCTTTGAAATATTATTAAATGAAATGAAGTTACGAGATACTTTATTAAGTCCCGATATATATATATCCATATATATCTCTCATACATTTCCTGAAAACCTCTGTCATGTAAAGTATGAACAGAGTTGTAATATCCAATGAATTTGGAAAGAAAAGAATTTTGGCATAAACCCGATATCTTGCTGATCAGGCAAAGATACCAATAAGTAACCTTTTCTACTAGTAGATGGATGAATCCCCCACCGGTCATCATCCTGGCCTCATTAGGACCTTGTGCTGGACCGCCACCCGGCCTCTTACGCGTTGATGGGCTGCCACCCAGCCACTTACACTTTGATAGACCGTACCCCGGCCTGTCGCTTATGCCGACTCAATTAGATGGACTTACTTCCCGAACGTTGGGTAAGTAATCAATTCATTTATCAAAACAACAACCTCGTTACGAATATAAAATACACCACAGAGCCGGATCCCTCAATTTTTAAGCGAGTATTTAAATCCCCTTCGAAAGGAAGATCTTAAATTTGAAAACGAGTTTTGGGATCCGCTCTAACTTTTAAAATCATTTTGAAGACTCGAAAACATTTTTAAGAATGTTTGGAGTAATGTTGATTTAATGAAATAAATCAGTCCCGATATTTTAGAAAATATCTGAATATTATTATTTAAATAATATTCCCATTAGGATAATCCTTATAAAAATCATTGAAGTAGAAGTTTTAAACTTATACTTGAAATGAATAATAAATAACCAAAGATATACTTATACGAAAGTACGATCTTTATTTGAAAAATCGAAAATAAGTTGGATTATCGAAACATTATTCTTTAATAAAATAAAGAATATTATTTAATAAAAGAAGCGGAGTCATAAGTCCTCGAATGAATATTCAAAATAATATTCATTAATAAAATCAGCGGAGTCATAAGTCCTCGAATGAATATTCAAAATAATATTCATTAAATAAAATAAACGGAGTCATAAGTCCTCGAATGAATATTCAAAATAATATTCATTAAATAAAATAAAGTTATCGAATAAACCTTATTCGATTAATAGTTTTGAAAACTATATCTATAAATATAAATATATATATATATATATATTATACTCGGGAACATCGACTCCCGGTTTAGAAAATGTTCACCTTTGGGTCTCCTATACTAAGGGTATACGCAACTACTGCTTATCTCTAGCATAGGTATTATGCAACTTATAAGCATTTGAATCAACAAAGAGATATCAAGATTACGAAACAGACATGCATATATACCATATCAGCATGCTCCAATATATCGCAAGATTTGCTAATAACAATCATGCACTTATCACAAGATAATGCATATACATATATTTACATCACAATAACAGTATAACGGGTACAAAACTTGCCTGAGCGACTGGGGGTGGTAAAAGGCCTGGGACGAGTCTGGTAATCTATAAAAAACATATAAGTTGGAATTAAACCAAAGTTGCTTAGGAATCTAGACTTTAACCAATTAGACTCTAACGCTCGCTTTTGCGCTTAATGATTCACTTAAGTCACTCGAGTACCCTCGGCTCCATCATTTTTAATAAATTAACCATTAAGAATTTTTAGGCGATTCTTTCGCGAGTACCCTACCAACTGCCTAACCCACTTTACATAATTGTTTCATACGCCAATTAGTCATTTAAGGGCCTTAAGCAAGGTTTCAAAGTAAGGCGAGGAGTAATGGTTCGTTCGCGAAACGCCGTTACTTAAAACGGTCGTTTCTCCTAAACCGTACATCGGATTCAAGCGAACCACATATCAAAACGAAGCTCGTAACATGAACTATCTAATATTGTCAATGGTCAAAACCTAACAGTGAGTTCACGGGTCCTGATTTTAAGAACAAAAGCAGTCTAAGGTAAATCAGGCATTACGACGGCTATATTTACGTGATTACCAAATTTATACCACTCCAAATCAATCCACAATCAACCCACAATCATTACTACAACCAAACTCCATCCATACTTTACTTCAACAGCCCCAACATCTCAAGATTTCCAATTTATACCACTCTCAATCATGAACTAAAAGTTATACTTAAGTTCATTAACCAATAATCAAGTTTTACTACTTCAAAAACATTACAAAACCAACCCAACTCTAAATATACAATAATC
Source organism: Apium graveolens (assembly GCF_009905375.1). Classification (NCBI taxonomy): domain Eukaryota; kingdom Viridiplantae; phylum Streptophyta; class Magnoliopsida; order Apiales; family Apiaceae; genus Apium; species Apium graveolens. The sequence goes on from NC_133653.1 coordinate 203,869,296, forward strand.
ATGCTTCTCATGAACTATACTACTCATAACAAGCTCTTAAAATTCAATAATAAGGCTAGGTTAAGAGATTATACCTTCCTTGAAGCTTTTAATCAAAGAAAGATCCTTGGAATGCCCATGGAAGCCTTGATCTATGCTTAAGCTACCTTGACCTTACAAATAAAATCAAGAATCAAAAATTTGTTCTTGAAAGTTACTATTCACCCTAAATTTTTAGGAATTGAGTAACTAGGTAAACCTTGGATTCTTGGATCCAAACTTATAGCATAACTAAGTTATGAATTATGGAAGCTAAAGAAACAAACCTTATAATTTTTGAAGGTGTGTAGCTTGGGTTTTTGAAAAACTCCTCCTTGTTTTTCTTCCAAAAGCCGAGAACAATAGATAGGGGAAGAAGAAAAATGTGTTTGTTTTGGTTGCTTTTGATTTTGGTGTTATGTTATTTGTTGGTTGATTCCCTTTTGGCTTTGACAATTAATTAGAATTTTTACCATGGTAAAGAAAGAATGGTTCACAATCAACCAACCAATCCCTCCTTTTTATCATGCTTAAGTCACCATGCTTATGTCATCTTCCCACACTTGTCTTCTTCTTGTTGGTGTGATGACATCATCATCCACTAACCTCTTTGATTAGCTCCTAATTACTTGGCTAATGATCGCTGATCTGTTATACGGTTCCCTTAACTTTCGTTCTCGTTTATTGTTTGAGGGATCTTACTCGGGATCTTATTCCTTGGGTTCCATTAACCTTTCTCAATACATCATATTCCTTTTATGATCCTCTCTTATAATCCTTGAATTTAAATACTTTTTATCTTGTTACCTCATACTCAATTCTTTCTGTATTTGGTGGGTTTTCGGGAAAAATCAAAGTGTTCGAATTTGGATTCTGACGATCTTTACATACACTTATATACCATATAGAGTACTAATAAGATCTCAGAATAACAACAAAAGAACCTCTACAAAGTGTGGCATGAAAAGTTTTCTTATTCAGCATAATCAACAAAATCACTATTCATAAGGGTTACAAAAAGTCCAAAATTTTGGGGTTATTACAGATTTAGTCACAGTCAGCTTCTTATTTTGCACAGTCTTTGAGACTTGCCTTCCATATCTCCTCGTCTCTCCACCTTATCTAGATTTAATAGTGGTTTAAGATGTACCACTAGTACTAATCATATCTCCACCTTGTTTCTAAAAAACTAACTCCTTCTTAATGCATTTGCTATCACCATCCTTATCTGCATTTGTCAGTTTGAGCTACTTGAATTTAGATTTAAGCATTTTCTCCCCCTTTTTGAAATCATCATCAATTAGGAGGGAAACTATAAGCTCCATTGAATGCTGTACCTCATTCAATTTCCCAGACATCTTATTCTGAGTTTCCTCCAATCTAGCTTGATTGGCTTCCATTTGTTCCTGTCTGGAAAGAATGTGTAGTAACTGCTTTTGGATCTCCTTGGATGTGGTCAACTTGGTTTCAAGAAAAGAGTCCTTGGTTTTATTGATTTGAGAGTTGACAGATTCTTGTGTATTATGAACTGACTTAACTAGTAAGGCTGAAGCTTTGAGAGGATTCAGAATATCAGGATTTTGAATGTTCTTCTCAGCTGTTTTCAAATGTTCAACGACATGAGTAACATAGATTGGATAATGAGCATCTTTCCATTTAGAAATCCAAAGATCATCAAAGAATTCCTGTTGCCTCTTGGCATTCAAGTCAGCTAGTTGCCTTTTCTTTTCATGTTCAAATATTCCATAGGAAATAAAAGTTCATCCAGATCCTCATTAGGATCTATTGGTGCATTGATATTAGAGGTATCAATGTCATCTCCAACACCAGACTCACTTCCATGTGCAGATTCCTCATCAGCAACTGGCTCCTTTACTAACTGAGCTACTTCTTCTTCAGCATCAACATTTAGCAAATCATCAGGAATTAGAGCAGTATGGGAATTGGCTACTTCAGATGCTGCCATGTCATCAAAATTCAGCTTTATATCTTCCAGAATGGTGGCCATATGAGGTGGAACATTAGGTGTTATTTCCAAGACCTCAGTACTAGTAGAATGCTGTGGTGATTCTGCAATGATGGGCTCATCTTGAGGGGACTGTTTTGCATCTACATCAACAACAGGAACAAGGAGGATAATAGTATGACGGCCTCAACCCCGGGGTCAGGAGTTGACGTCATCAACAACAATAATAATAAATATAATATAATCTAAATCATTAATTATACGAAACCATGATCCCTTTACCATGATCTTTTCCAGGTTTAAGTATGATTTAGGTTACAACTATTACAAAACCGACTTACAACAAATCATACTGACGTAACTAACTTAATACGGCAACTCAATAGACCATCTTCGGTCCAACACAACTACCTCAGAGGATCCTGACACGGAAGAAACTGGAACTCTGCCCTGACTACAGCGAAAGAATCTCCTAGGCATCTGCAATACATATATAAAGCGTTCTGCAAGGGTGAGCAATCAATTGCTCAGCAGTACCACTATTTGAATAACAAGTAAAATAGTTTATGATAAAACAGTGACAGGAACAGAGATTATATCTCGTTTGCAAAACATGGTAAACATTTATAAACTGGATATTCAAAACTAGCATGCTCTGAAAATCAACAATATCAGTCGTGTGCTGTGTATAAATACCAGAGTTAAATCTTAGCATGCTATTTCATTTTCAAATCATGTGTCTTAAACTAGTTGATTTGTTAAATAATTTCCAAAACTGAATCAATCAAATCTATTGGACGTTCAACGGGTGAAGATAGCTGACCAGTCTATCCTCACCGGACAACAACTAACGGCCATCCAGGATAAAGAATGTATTCCGGAACTTGGGAAAATACTAGCTAGGTCTTTCCCCCAACGCTGGACTAATCGGTTAAACAGAGCGCCCAACCGAATTAGCCACGTACGCCTACTCAATTCCAATAAATCAACTAAATTCCCTTTTTGCCTCTTTCAAAAAATTCCACGACATAGGTGGATTAAAACCTCCCAAGACATAGGTGGATCAAAACCTTCCACGACATAGGTGGATCAAAGCATTCTCTTTATCCAGTTTCCAAAATCACTATCACCTATCTCTTTTTAAAACCATTCTGTCACATCACACTATTCAAAACTTATTTCCATTTTAATCATGTTTAGAGATAGGTGCTTTTAGAAGTTACTTTTCCCCAAAAACATATTTTAAACAACATTTCCAAATACAGGGGATACATAACTTAAAACGTTTCTGACCATTACGAGATTAAAACATCAGCTATTCACATATACTGAACTACAAAAGAATGGTCAGGGGTACTTGCCTTGCAGAGCTTATAACTATCACTGACTGATTTTGGATTGACTCGGAGGCTCGACTTTACCGCCTTACTATTAGACTATCCTGGATCCGACTTTGACGATCAGGTCCTTCGCTTGGAACCTTGCTAAGCTTGTCGACTGATCATGAGGCTATCTTAGTCCGACGTCACTTTTGGTTTCTCGACTAGAACCTACATGGTCTAAATGCTCTATGTTAGACGTCTAGGTATGCTTGACATATCCTCAATACCAATTCTACTCTAACACCCCCAGATTCGGGGTCGGGAATCCGGGTCTTCACGATCTTTCTTTCCATAAATATCACTTAACTTAATTTAAAATAAATAATCTCATGCTGTGACCCCACAATAACACACACCACAACACGTTATAGTCTCAAAGATGAAATTGAAATAAGTACAAGTCCTTGAATCCATAAATTAAAAGTTATTACAACCCAAAATGATTACTTAATAAGTTTACAATTAGTTGTCATTATCCAACACAAGTTATAATTATACATAATTGATTCCCAAAAGTAGAGTGCCTGGCCTACAAATAGATCTACCTCTGCAGCTATGATATCAACGGGAAGACGTGAGACGCTTCCCACGCTCTTGCGCTGGGTCTGCTTGAGTCTGGCCATCCTTCCTAACTGTTGTTGTGTGATAAAGAAATGAAGCAAGAGTGAGCATTACAGCTCGGAAGATAATATATAGTTTAATCAATAATGCAAGTATCTAAATAGATAACTTATTGGAAATCTTTATCAAGTGTAAGATAATTACTTACTGGATATAAGCTTAAAGGGAGATGAAGTTACCAAATACTTCACTATACTTATATCATTTTAGAAAACTACTTGAACTACCACTGCTCAAAGTATAATAAGTTTTCAAAGTTCGTCACATAGATGGGACTACAAGATAAGACTTGAATAGATTCAATCTTTGAAATATCAGTTGAAAGAATGAAGTTACGAGATACTTCATTAGTCCTGATATATATATACCTATATATATATACATCTCATACACTGTTCTACTATTAAAAGTATAAGCAGAGTTGTCATTCCCAAGAATTTTGGAAAGAAGAAACTTTGGCATAAACCTGATATCTTGCTGATCAGGCAAAGATACCAATTAAGTCACCTTTTCTACTAGTAGATGGATGAATCCCCCACTGGTCATCACCCTAGCCGCATTAGGACCTTATGTTGGACTGCCACTCAGCCACTTACGTATTGATGGACTCCCACTGAGCCACTTGCACTTTCATGGACCCCCACTGAGCCCATGTTACGTATTGGGCTTACTTCGTTGCTCCAAAAATATACCATAGAGTCGGATCCCTTAGGTTTTGAGCGAGTATTTAAATCCCCTTCAAAAGGAAGATCTTAAATCTGAAAATGAGTTTTGGGATCCGCTCTAACTTTTAAAATCATTTTGAAGACTCAAAAACATTTTAAAGAATGTTTAGAGTAATGATGATTTAATAAAATAAATCATTCCCGATATGTTAGAAAATATCTGAATATTATTATTTAAATAATATTCCCATAAAGGATAATCTTTATAAAAATAATTGAAGTAGAAGTTTTAAAAAAACTCATACTTAAAATGAAAAATAAATAACAAAAGATATACTTATACGAAAGTATGATCTTTATTTGAATAATCGAAACTAAGTTTGATTATTATTCAAAACTATCGAATATACCTTATCCGATTAATGGTTATAGAAAACTATATATATATATATGTTATACTCGGGAATATCGACTCCCGGTTTAGAATAATGTTCACCTTCGGGTCCCCTATACTATGGGTATACGCAACTACTATTTATCTCTAGCATAGGTATTATGCAGTTTATAAGCATTTGAATTGATAATAGAATATCAAGATTATGAAACAGGCATGCTTATAAATATCATATAAACATGCTCCAATATATCGCAAGACTTTTCTAATAATAACCATGCACTTATCTTAAGATTATGCATAATATATTACATCACAACAACAGTGTAACGGGTAGAAAACTTTCCTGAGCGACTGGGGGTGGTAAAAGGCCTGGGGCGAGTCTGGTAACCTATAAACAACATATAAGTTGTAATTAAACCACGATCTCTTAAGAAACTAGACTTTAACCAATTGGACCCTAACGTTCGCTTTTGCACTTAACGATTCATATAAGTCGCTCGAGTACCCTCAACTCCACCATTTTTATAAAATTAACCGTTTAATTTTTTAAGGTGACTCTTTCGCGAATACTCTACCAACTGACCAATTAATATCACATAATTGTTTCGTACTCCAATTAGTCATTTAAGGACCTTAACCAAGGTTTCAAAGTAAGGCGAGGGGTAATGGTTCGCTCGCAAAACGCCGTTACTTAAAACGGTCGTTTCTCCTAGACCTTACATCGGATCTAAGTGAACCACATACCAAAACGAAGCTTACGACACGATCTAGCTAAAAATTGCAAAGTTACAGATTGGTCAGTTAGCTTTCTGTCCCGAATACTAAGAACAAGCAGTTGAATGAAAACGGGTATTACGACGACTATGTTTACGCGATTACCAATGTTTAAACTACTCCTATCAACCACAAACCAACTCATAACCATCAATACAACCAAAATTCATCTAAAATTTACTACATCAGTCCATAACCTCATGATTTTTCCAACTCATTCAATCACAAACAAGAGCTACTAACTATACTTAAGGTTCATTAACCAATAACCAAGATTCATAACTCAAAATCACTACAAATTTAACCAAACTCTAAACAAACACGAATCATGCTTCTCATAAACTATATTAATCAAAACCACTCCTAAATACTCAAAGTAATTCTAGGGTATGAGGTTCTACCTTCCTTGGTGAGTAGAAGTAACTAAGAAGCTTGAAATAGCCCTTGAAAGTCCTTACCAAAGCTAGATCAAACCAAAAACATAAGATCAAACAATTATAATTCTTGAAAACACTATTCACTTCTTCAATGATTTATTGGAAGATATTTATGAGGAATTGGAAGCTTAAACTCCTATGATATACTTATCTAATCATAGGGAAGCTTACATAATTACCTTGGATTTGATTATGAAGTGAAGCTTGGAGTTTGCAATTTCTTCTTCCTTGAAAATGAAGAAGCCGAGAGCTTTGTTCTTGGAAAACAAAGTCAACTTCTAATTTTTGTGTTATGATATTTTGATTGGTTGCTTCCCTTTTTGGCTTGACAAATTTTTAGATTTTTACCATGGTAACTTTTACTTGGCTAATAATCATTTAACAAAACAACCTTACTTGTCATGCTTATGTCATCATGATTGTGTCATCTTTTAACCATGTCTTCTCCTTGTGGTGTGATGACATCATCATCAACTAACCTTTTTGATTAACCCTCAATTACTTGGCTAATGACCACTTATCTGTTATATGGTTCGCTTAACTTTCGTCCTCGTTTGTCGTTTGAGGGATCATACCCGGGATCTTATTACTTGGGTTCCCCTAAACCTTTCTCAAAATTTTTTATATTCCTTTTATGATCCTCTCTTATAACCCTTGAATTTAAATCCTTTTAATTATGTTACCTTATACTCAATTCTTTTGGTATCTGGTGGATTTTCAGGAAAAATCAAAGTGTTCGAATTTGGATTCTGACGATCTTTACATACACTCATATACTTTATGTAGTACTAATAAGATCTCAGAATATCAATAAAAGAATTCCTACATAGTGTGGCATGAAAAATTTTCTTAATCAGCATAATCAGCAAAATCACTATTCATAAGGATTACAAAAAGTCCAAAATTTTTGGGGTTATTACAGTCTCTCCTCCTTAAAAGGATTCCGTCCCGGAATCATATAGAAAACAAATGGGGGTACTTTTCTAGCATTGCGCTTTCTAATTCCCAAGTCGACTCCTCCATATTATGATTCTGCCATAGCACTCTGACTAGCTTGATCACTTTGTTCCGAAGCACCTGCTCCTTTTTATCCATGATCTTCACTGGTTGCTCCATGTAAGTCAGGTCTGGTTGCATGTCCATATGCTCGTATTCCACTATGTGCCTGACATCCCGATGATAATTCCTTAGCATTGACACATGGAACATATTATGAACTTGTTGTAGGTTCGGGGGTAGGGCTAGCTCGTAAGCTAACTTCCCAATCCATCTTAGTATCTCAAAAGGTCCAATATATCTTGGGCTTAGTTTCCCTTTCCTTCCGAACCTCATCAATCCTTTCCAAGGGGATACCTTTAGCAGTACTAAGTCCCCTACTTCATACTCCTTGTCCTTTCGAGCTAAGTCTGCATACCTCTTCTGTCGGTCTTGGGCTGCTACAAGCCATCCTCTGATTAGATCCACTATGTCTTTGGTCCTTTGGAACACTTCGGGTCCGAGCATCTTTCGCTCTCCCACTTTATCCCAGTATAAGGGAGATCGACACCTTCTTCCGTACATGGCCTCGTAAGGCGGCATTCCGATGCTGGCATGAAAGCTATTGTTATAAGAAAACTCGATCAATGGAAAGTGATCATCCCAACTTCCTTTAAAGTCTATTGCACAGACTCTCAACATATCCTCTAGTGTCTGGATGGTCATTTCACTTTGCCCCTCCGTTTGGGGATGGTAAGCGGTACTCATGTTGAATTTGGTTCCCGCACATTCTTGAAAGCTCCTCCAAAATCTGGAGTTGAATCTGGGGTCTCGGACTGAGACAATGGATGTTGGGACTCCATGTCGCGTCACTATTTCCTTAAGGTAAATATCCACCAGTCTGTCAACTGTGTATCTCTCATTGATTGGAATGAAGTGAGCTGACTTTGTCAGTCGGTCTATGATTACCTATATGGAATCGTGATTGGCTTTCGTCCTTGGTAAGCCTACAACAAAATCCATAGCTATCTGTTCCCATTTCCATTAGGGAATCTCCAGGGGTCGTAAAAGTCCACTAAGTCTCTGGTTCTTCGCTTTCACTCTTTGGAAAGTCAAATACTTGCTTACTCATTCTGCTACGTCCCTTTCATGTTGGGCCACCAGTAATATTCCTTTAAATCCCTATACATCTTGGTGCTCCGCAGGTGAATAAAATACCTTGAACTATGGCTTTCAACCAAAATCTTGTCTTTAAGCTCTTGAACATTCGGAACCCAAATCCTGTAGGAGTACCTCATTATCCCCTTATCATTTATCTCGGTATGGATCTCTTCTCCAGTCACTGACTCTCTGCCTTCATTCAATACTTTTTCTTGGCACAATCTAATCTTTTCCAATAACTCTGGCTGCATCGCGATCTCAAAAAGCTTTCGGTTCCGGCTCCGGTTACCTTTACTTCTATTTCCATTTTCTCGAAATCCCTTATCAATTCCTCCGAAGACATTATCATTTTGAGTCTTTCCTTCCTACTAAGGGCATCAACCACCACATTGGCTTTCCCTGGATGATTGAAAATCTCACAATCATAGTCCTTGATTCACTCTAACCATCTTCTCTGGGGCATGTTGAGCTCTTTCTGCGTGAATATGTACTTGAGGCTCTTATGGTCTGTGAAAATATTGCACTTCTCTCCATACAAGTAGTGCCTCCAAATATTTAAGGCAAAAACTATTGCCGCGAGCTCAAGGTCATGAGTAGGATATCTAATCTCGTATTCCTTCCTTCAGTTTTCTCGACACATACGCGATCACTTTACCGTGCTGCATAAGCACACATCCTAATCCTTTGTGCGAAGCGTCACTATATATCACAAAATCTCCTTTTCCGTCTGGCAACGCCAACACCGGGGCCGTTACCAATCTTTTCTTCAATTCTTAAAAACTGTTCCCGCATTTCTCTGTCCATTCAAACTTCTCTGTCTTACGAGTAAGTCATGTTAAAGGGGCTGCGATCTTTATAAAATCCTGTACAAATCTACGATAGTAGCCGACCAATCCTATAAAACTCCTTACCTCTGTGGGTGTGGTTGGCCTTTCCCAATTTGAGACCGCCTCTATCTACGAGGGGTAGACCAATACTCCTTCCTATTGATCACATGTCCTAAAAACTGTACTTCATTCCGCCAGAATTAACACTTCGAGAATTTGGCATACAACTGTTCTTTTCTGAGTATTCGTAGAGCTATCCTCAAATGCCCTGCATGTTCTGCCTCGATCCTTGAGTAGATTAAAATATCATCGATAAAAACTATCACACACTTGTCCAAGTACTTCTTGAATACTCTATTCATTAAATCTATGAAAGCCGCTGGGGCGTTGGTTAATCCAAAGGACATTACCAAGAACTCATAGTGCCCATACCTGGTACGGAACACAGTCTTTGGAATGTCTTCAGGTTTAATCTTTAGTTGGTGATATCCAATTCTCAAGTCAATCTTGGAAAAGTAGACATCATCCTTTAGCTGGTCGAATAGATCATCTATTCTGGGTAACGGGTACCTGTTCTTTATGGTTAGCTTGTTCAACTCTCGGTAGTCGATGCACAGCCTCATGCTCCCATCTTTCTTCTTAACAAATAATACTGGTGTTCCCCACGGAGGAACACTGGGTCTTACCATACCCTTATCCAAAAGTTCCTGTCATTGGGTAGCCAATTCCTTCATTTCTAATGGGGCTAACCGGTATGGTGCCTTTGAAACTGAGGCCGTCCCTGGGGCCAACTCAATAGCAAATTCAATCACTCTATCGGATGGTAGTCCCGGAAGGTCTTGTGGGAATACATCTTCAAATTTGTTGACTACCGGAATGTCTTGCAAGTTGGGCACCTCCTTCTGCGTGTCCACCACATAGGCTAGGTAAGCCTCATTTCCTTTTCGTAGCATCTTATTGGCCTGGGACATGGTCAAAAATTTCCGCGTCTGCCTCTTCCCTCTAAATATGACCCCTTTCTTCCCTGGGACATTCAACTTAACTTTCTTCCCCTTACAGTCTATCTGAGCATTATTGCTAGATAGCCAGTCCATTCCCAAAATTACATCAAACTCCCCTAATTTAAAAGGAATTAGATCAACATTAAAAGATTATTCCCCTATGCCTAACTCACAGGCGGGGTGAATCTGGTTAACAGGGATAACTTCATGGTTGGCTATTTCTACTTGTAAGGGTTCTAACAGGGGTTCAGCCTTAAGTCTTAATTTATGTGCAAAGTCCCTCGATATAAATGATTTAGTTGCTCCCAAATCAAATAAAACATTTGCACTGACTGAATTTAGAGAAGGGGTACATGCTATCACATCTGAGTCTTTCATTGCATCTTGAACTGTCATGTTGAAAGTCCCCGCAGTAGGTGGCTTATTGGAGGCAGCCCTGCTTGCTCCTGAAGCTGCTGGTTTATTCATTGGGCATTCCTTCTTCCAATGACCCGGGCGTCCACACTGATGAAAGTGGTGGTTGAAATGACGACGGGGGTTGACGAAGGGCACTTAGTTGAATAGTGACCTTCTCGACCACACTTAAAGCAGGTTACTGGCTTTCCTTTACACTCCCCAGAATGCATCCTTCCACAAGTGTTACAGGCTGGTAATGGGGGTCGAGACTGGTTGGAATAGGACATTCCTGACTTCTGGCCACTCTGGCTCACATTCATACTCACGGGCCGCTTAAACCCAGTACTCCTTCCCGGTAGGGACACTGCTCCTCGATTAAATCTAGTTGGGAAGCTCCCTCCTGCGAACCTCCGCCCATTCTCATGCTTTTCCTCTTTATTCCTTTCTTCTCTCTTTCCTTCTGCATCTATTCACTTTCGGCTTCCGCAATTGTTGCCTTTTGCGCCAGAGTGGCATAATCTGTAAGCTCAAGGATTGCCACCCTATTCTGAATCCATGGTTTCAGTCCCTGTTGAAACCTCCTAGCTTTCTTTTCCTCGGTGTTCACAAACTCCGGCACAAACCTTGATAACTCAGTAAATTTTGCTTCGTACTCTGCTACAGATAAGTTATTTTGCTTTATCTCCAAGAACTTGAGATCCATCTGGTTCTCAATAAACCTCGGGAAATATTTCCCCAAAAAAAATTGACTGAACCTCTCCCAGGTTATGATAGCATCCATCTCCATAGTTTTCTTGGCCTTCCACCAGTAGTTGGCCTCTCCCTTCAGAAGGTAGGTAGCAAATATAGTCTTCTATGCCTCATCGGTACTCAGAATCTCAAAGGATTTCTCTATTTCCTTTAGCCATGCCCTTGCCTCAACTCGGTCGGCTGATCCGTGGAACTCAGGGGGCTTAAGGTACTTAAAAGCCCTGAAGGAGTTTGCCACATCATTGTTATTTCCTTGAGGGGTGGGTTTGGTTGATGTTCCAAGTTCTGCTTTAGTAGTTGCATGAACTGCCCCATGGGATCCATGTCTGGTTTGATACTTGTTGCTCAACCTTAGCTTCTCCTTCTTCAACCTCTATCTCAAATCCTTCAACATCAAATGTTTTCTCCTCCTCTTCATACTGGGAGTCATCCTGTTCAACATAATCCTCATCTTCCTCTTCACTGTGTTCTTGGTTTCTACCATCCTGGTTATGTCTTCCCTGGTCCTCAAATCCATGGTTCTCTCTAGTTCCAATTCCTTCTTGGCGGCATGATACTGATAAATTTTTGGAAAATTCAACGTTAGGTCACAATCATACATAAGATTGTGCCTTGCACAGTTTCTATAAAGGGGAGAACGTATCTTGCAATTCAATTATATTATAACAGTTCTAATCACAAGTAGTGCAGTAATAATAAAGATAAAAACAGTGATCTCATCACTAAGGAACTGAACTGAAAGGAAATAAATACATACATATGCGAGAAATACATAGTTCGATCTGGTCAAAAGTACAACAGTGCTACGGTCATCTTCCCAAAAGTGAAATACATGAGTCTATCTGTCTAGTCAGAGAAAGGGATACTATATACAAGTTAACTATCCCGGAAAACTGGCTCTTACTATAGCCTCGACTAACTAGACGACTAGACTATCACATCACTGGTCCTGAATCAATCACCAGAGCGGGTCAAATCCCGCACTATCTCCATCGCATAACGGAAAATGTAATCAGCCTATCTCCTGGATATCCTGCCATGTCTATCTCTATAAAGTGATCGGAGTCTCGCACGGGCCATAAGCTCTATCCCAGTCAGCTCTCTCATCAGAGATCGGGGTATGGAAGCTCTAGCCTCATGAGCCCGTGCACGTCTACCATCTCTCTCTACATCTAACTCTCTCCTGGCCTCATCCATCCGGGCTTCAGCAACAACCACTGGAGTCCTCAGAACATCCAGAACATAGCCGTGAGCTAACAAAGACTGCCTATGGACAGGGTCGTGAGGTGGTGAATCCGGATCCGCTGGGGGTGCCTCCTCGGTCTGCCTGGGCTCGGGAGTATGGGTCTCAGAGCTGTCATCATAGGGGCTCCAAGATAGTGGTGGAGGGGTAGGAGCTCTGACCACGGGGAGTGAGGGTAGGGGGTACCAGTGTACTCCAGGATAACACCGGTATGCTCCTCAGCTACTGGGACCTCATCCGGGTCCTCCTCATCTGAAATCGCAATAACCTCTGTATCTGACTCCTCTGAGGGGTCCTACTCATCCGTATCATCCTCCTCGGGCTCCTCCTGATCCTCGGCATCTAGCATTGCCTCATCATGCTCACGCTCGAACATCTCTGGGTCCTCTATCTCATGCGCCTACACATTAAACGAGCTAAGTTACTATCATGATACTTATAAGAATTCCCGTAAGGGTTTTAAATGTTAGCGCTACTTTAAGTAGTCCGACCATGAACTTGGCAAGAGTTCTTATTATCTTTGTGAGCTTATTATTATATCGTCACATCATCTCTGAGGTTTATAACGCTTAGCTCTGATACCATTTCTGTAACACCCCTAGATCCGGGGTCGGGAATCCGGGTTGTCACGGTCTTTCTTTCCATAAATATAACTTAACTTAATTAAAAATAAATAACCTCATGCTGTGACCCCACAATAACACACACCACAACACGTTATAGTCTCAGAGATGAATTTGAAATAAGTACAAGTCCTTGAATCAATAAATTAAAAGTTATTACAACCCAAAATGATTACTTAATAAGTTTACAATTAGTTTCCATTATCCAATACAAGTTATAATTATACATAATTGATTCCAAAAGTAGAGTTCCTGGCCTACAGATAGATCTACCTCTGCAGCTATGGCAGCTATGATATCAACGGGAAGACGCGGGACGCTTCCCACGCTCTTGCGCTGGGTCTGCTTGAGTCTGGCCATCCTTCCTAACTGTTGTTGTGTGATGAAAAATGAAGCAAGAGTGAGCATTACAGCATGCAAGATAATATATAGTTTAATCAATAATGCAAGTATCTGAATAGATAACTTACTGGAAATCTTTATCAAGTGTAAGATAATTACTTACTGGATATAAGTTTAGAGGGAGATGAAGTTACCAAATACTTCACTATACTTATATCATTTTAGAAAACTACTTGAACTACCACTGCTCAAAGTATAATAAGTTTTCGAAGTTCGTCACATAGATGGGACTACAAGATAAGACTTGAATGGATTCAATCTTTGAAATATCAATTGAAAGAATAAAGTTACGAGATACTTCATTAGTCCCGATATTTATATATATACCTATATATATACATCTCATACACTCTTCTGCTATTAAAAGTATAGGCAGAGTTGTCATTCCCAAGAATTTTGGAAAGAAGAAACTTTGGAATAAACCTGATATCTTGCTGATCAGGCAAAGATACCAATTAAGTCACCTGTTCAACTAGTAGATGAATGAATCCCCCACTGGTCATCACCCTGGCCACATTAGGACCTTATGTTGGACTGCCACTCAGCCACTTATGCATTGATGGACTCCCACTGAGCCACTTACACTTTTATGGACCTCCACTGAGCCCATGTTGCTTATGCCGACACATTTCGATTGGGCTTACTTCCCGAATGTTGGGCAAATAATCAAACTCTTTTATCAAATTAGCAACTTCGTTGCTCCAAAAATACACCATAGAGCCGGATCCCTTAGGTTTTGAGCGAGTATTTAAATCCCCTTCGAAAGGAAGATCTTAAATCTGAAAATGAGTTTTGGAATCCGCTCTAACTTTTAAAATCATTTTGAAGACTCGAAAACATTTTAAAGAATGTTTAGAGTAATGATGATTTAATAAAATAAATCATTCCCGATATGTTAGAAAATATCTGAATATTGTAACGCCCCCCCAAATCCGGGGTCAAGGGATTTGGTCGTCACTATGAAACCACAATCCAAATTAACCTGTTAAATCAATAAATAAATGCCAGCGGAAGATACTTATCATCTATGATCCCAATTAATCCAAGATCTTTTAAGGTTACAGTTCTAGAAACAAGATGTCCAAATTCCACAAATATATTTTCACTTTCTTTTAAAACTCTTTTCAACAAATTCCAATTCACTACTAAACCGCTAGTATAACTTCGAAAAGAAGTATACTAGGCCCAACTATAAAATAACACAATTATAATATCATATACTATAAAAAACTTTACATAACAGAACTTACACTAGTTCGCAAACCCTGGACCAACCACCTTCCAAAAGCTTCTTCTTTGCTTTCTTGAATCACGCAGCTAAACAACGCAAGCTAATCCTCACTGGAGGTTAAATTTAAAAAAACAGGCAAGTATGAGCGAAAGAAATGCTCATCAAGATCATTGTAATATATATATGGTTGTTTTGATATAAAAACGACATCCGCAATAGCGCAGATCATTTTAAAATCGTAATTGCTGAAACAGAAATTTATTAAAGAATCGGATAATTGTTTCTCACTATATTCAAAACTCTTTTTGATATTTTCGAGCAAAATGCTTCAGCAATACTTTGAATCTTGACGAGAATAAAACTCGTAAAATAGTGTTTACGGAAATATCGTAAACAACAATAACATGAAACAATGAATATAGAATTGGATCATAAACTTTATTCAAAACTGAACTCTTGATGTTAATACTCATATTGTTGTCAAATCAAATTAGATATCAATATTAACTTTGATGCTCACAACATCCCATACCGAAGTCAACATTAATCATCTATACTAATACCACCTTTGATATTTAACAACAACCTAAATATCCACATCAAGCAGAAACTGAATCAAAATCGTATTTCACCTTTTATTCAAAACAGAAACAGTTGATAAATCATTTATTCTATGAATATAAAAAATGATATGATAATTTAGATTGGGATCATTCTCCGATGGACGTACTATCACATGCTAATCAGCCCGTGTGATAGCACTGGTTCATGATTCATAGAAACATGTCCCCAAAAACACGAGTACTCAAATAAAAAGACAATATACCTGCCTGTGGCAAAAATTGTGTCATAATATTCCATATGACACTTAGAAATAGCCCTCCGCTAGAACGTCCATCCCGGTCACTTACGCAATTATGATCCAATCTTAAAATCTTTTATTGAAAAGGGGTCATAATAATTGACACCCAAAATAATTTTATTCCCCCCATTATTTGGGTAGGAATATTCGCAACTAAATCATTTTTCTCAAAGTCCAAAACATTTATAAATCCAGTGATTTGATAAGTAAAATCACTTAGCTATTCCGAACATAGAATAACAGAAGAGTACTTGCATAAACAGAATCATTTAATTCAGCGATATGTAAAACATTTATCTATTCTGAACTGAGAATAGGGAAAGTAATACTTCCATAATAAGATTCAAAATAAATATCAATTGAACAATAAGTGATGATATGGATACTTGCCTTTGGTTTTAGCAGTTAGTCACACTCGCAAAGACGCATCTATTCTAACATTCTGTCTCAAAATATCACCGCCTTTATTCTACTAATCCTTTGGCCTGCTGCTCATGCAGTGCTGCAACTTAATATTCCATACTATTCAACTCTAGCCCTTATCCACTTCATCTGATCCTGATCGTCTTGAAAAAATCGTATCTATAATTAAAAGATACAAATTTAATCGTCTAAACGATAATCACTCGACGAACTGCGCATCAACACCCTATCGTCTACCCATACGATAGCCCACACATAATTATAACAATTAAACATAAGGATCCGGACTCACATACACACGTAATTCATATAGCACATAAACACATAATTCACGTACCACATAATTCATATAACATATGACTCGGTTCGCCAAAAGGTTCGACTTGATACGTTTAAAACTAAAATCGGGTCAAAAATATGATTTATCGATAAAAATCGACTAAGAATGATTCGTAAAACAAGCCACCTTTCGAAACAAAATAAATTGGGTCTCTAAAGTATTTTTAATGAAAGCGGAATATTTTTCCGAGTCTAGAGGCGTTCGTTTCATATTAAACGGACAAACGGTTTATTTAATATGAATTTTTGAACATTTTTCGGAATTAAAACGGGTTTCCGAATCTTTTTATAATTATATAATAGGGCTCGAACACCCGAATCTGACTTTAAAATAATTTAATAATAATTATCGAGCTTTGAACATAATTTTAAATAATATTTTAAAGCTCAACCATTTTTTGAAATTTTTAAATCAAAATAATTAATTAAATCTAATTAAATAATCAATTAAAATTAATTAATAACTAATTAAATTAATCAATCAAATAATATTTAAATTAATTGACTAATTAAATAATTAATTAAAAACTAAAATTAATTAATTAATTAATTAATATTTATTTTAGAATTAAAAATAATTTTCGGAATTAAAAATAAATAAATTTTGGAATATAAAATAAATAACAACAATTCCTGAAAATAATTAAAAAGGAAAATACAATTTTTGAAAATGAAATAAGATTTTGATTTATTTTAAAATAAAAATTCTGTACAAACAGAATTAAATTGGGGAATTAGGTTTTTAAAGATCAAAACCGGGTTATAATCGGGTCGGGAAATGGGTCATGGGTCGCCAAGAATACGAAGAACACTCAAGAGAATCAAACCTTCATTTCTATATGATATTGAACTCGGAATTCGACATATAATATACCAAATCGATCAGAAAAATGTAATCTGTGGCGCCCTCCAAACCCGGGTCAGAAGTTTGGGGTCCACACACACCTTAATTATAACCTGCTTATAACAATAATAAAGATAATAATAATATATACAGTGACCCTACTTACCAACCACCACGGACCGCAACAGGTTAAAGTATGCACACAAGCCAAACACACTAATATATTACAAACCGTTCAAATCCCAACTATTTCAAACTCAAACTAAGTATTAAACATTATTACAAACTTTTACAAACTTAAATTATCCCAAAAGAAGCCTACTAGCTCAGCTTTCTCAACCTGAACCCCTAGCTCTCGCGCTGGACTGGGGATCCTTGCTACCAACTGGTTCCTTTTTAACTGGAAAGAATATAAACAACATCGCACAAATGAGCTAACTAGCTCAGCATGTCACAATGACAAAACTGAGAATAATGATCATCAGGTGAATATGATTACGATATCAAGTGAACAATGGATTATGATTTAGAATTGGATATTATACTTTTAATTTAAAAACCAAGGTTAGGCTGCTGATCAGTCACGCACTAACCCCGAGCAAGGCACACAACATTGCTCTAACTACTGGATCCAAGGCACACATTGGCCTAACTTGACCATTATATGGTCTGACCACGAATCTGGTCCATAATTTTATAAAAACAATCCAATTCTAACATAATAACAGAATATGCAATAATAAACAATAACTGAAATCATTAACAACAATAAATGTTTAACAATGAAAGGGTTTCAATCCTTGTAAGGATCAATAAGGCAATTTAAAAGCTTGGATGCTGGGTAATGAAAGAATTGGATAACAAAGGAATCAACATTTCAGGGTTTCAAAGATTTGGGCTTTCAAAGCGTAGGATACAATGATTGAATGTACAAGTAATTCAATTCAGTGTTTGGGATTTTGTTTACATGTATTTGTGGAGTAATATCGTATACTTGAGATTTGTGTTTAGGTATACAACAATCAATGGTCTAGAAAGAATAAGGTTTATGGCTCAAGAACAATAACTGGAATCAGAGTTTAGGTTTCAGTGCTTCAAAGCACTTGCAATATCAATCTGACTATCAAATACTACAATATCTCGAGAAAGTTCAGAACACTTGCCTGATATTAGCTTACTACACTGCACTCGTTTCCAATCACAAGCGTCTTACTCCTCAACTATCTGTTTCCCTTTCCTACGTCTTGCCTCTTCTGCTCACATATCATAAGCATCTATCAATAATTTACTCATGGAATTCTATTCAACACATACTTCTATCTACCCTTCGTTTTACCCAAATCCGATTAACGGATTGAAAGTTATGCAATAATCAAGTAAACACCGAATATATAGACCGATAGTCAATTAACAAGTCACATATAGCACATAATACATCACGTAATTAATTATATATTATTTATAAAGAAGTCTCGGGTCATAAATAGGCTTTCTGGTATTTAAAATGATTTTTAAAACATTTTTCGGAATTAAAACGGGTCGTTGGATCAATTTCGGGTTAATAAACAGGGTTCGGTTGACCAATTCTGGCTCCGAAATAATTTTAGAATAATTATCGAGCCTTGGAAATAATTTAGAATAATATTTTAAAGCTCGAAACTATTCTTCAGATTTTTTAAATCATTTTTAAATAATTAAATCTAATTAAATAATTAGTTAAAATCAATTAATAATTAATTAAATTAATTAATCAATTAATTTTTGAATTAATTGACCAATTAATCAATTAGAAATTAACTGAAATTAATTAACTAATTAATTTAGATTTATTTGTGAATTAAAAATAATTTTCAGAATTAAAATAATAATTTTTAGAATTTTCAGAAATTAAAAACGAATTTTTATAATAAAAATAAATAGGAAATATGATTTTTAAACATTTTTAAAACATAAATCCAATTTTTGCAAAGTCTGGAAACTACAGGGACCAAACTGCATCGTTTTCAAAACTATAGGTACTAAACTGTAATTTTCCAAGGGGTCGCCGGAAAACAGTCGGGGATGGCCGGAGAACACGTTCCAGGGATGCTCAGTCCACCATCACCTCCAGATCACATCTACACAACACCAGGAACACAACCATGCAATCAATTCATCCTAACAATCTCTGAGTTGGCCGGAATTTGGCCGTGAAATTTTCCAGTTTCCGGCGAACTTCGGAAAACTTCAAAACACAACTCCCTTCTCTACAGACCTCGTTGGTTCATGAAACTTATACGACTAGATTGCAAATTTCACAGAGAACACATCCCACTATAACACAACATCAATCTATCACGGAATAAGAAACCCCCAAATTTCAATTAAGAACATTCATATGGGTTATAAACCCTAATTTTAAAATTCGAAAATCAAACTCAAATTTGAACATGTTATTGAACTCCAAATCAGACGTATGACATATGAAAATCATCAGGAAAACAAGCTCTACAACATGCAATCATCAAATCATACAAACAATCATCCGAACAAAAATTCATATTTTTAATAAAATAAATTCGAAAATAAATAAATTTTTAGAAAAATAACCTTGATTTCTGCAGGTGTATGGATTACAGAATCTGGTAGAGCTCTTCAAGACCTTCAGATTGGTTACTCGAGCTTTCCAAACCGAATTCAATAACACCTCCAAATGCTTGTTTGATTCTTAGAACAGTTTTAGGAAATTAGGGTTTTTCTCTGAAAATTATATAATTATCTGTCTGCAAATGATTTTGATACGAAATAAAATACGGTAAAAGGCTATTTATAATTACGGAAAATTAGTATCCCGTTGGATCATTCCGGATATAAAACGGTACGTTTATTTGTAAAAACTGATCCAAACGGTATCGGTTTTCGGGATAATTATCCAAATCAGTACAATTTGTACTGCGGTCTTGGTCTCAGCGCCTGGTTACACGTATTACGAAGTGATAATTGTGATAGTTTAATTAAAAGCTCCCGTTTATCAAAAATACGGGTTTTATTGATTTACCGAAACGAATATTGTATCGAAAATGTTACGCCGGGACCCGCGCAGGACAAACCGTACGCCGGATCGAAAAAGTCGAAACATGGAATATGCTCGGAATATTACAATTAGGTTAGGAAGGAGTTCTCGAAAGAGTTTCGGGTTCCAAAAACGTAACAACGATTGACGTCGGTTGGTTCCCGTTTTTATAAAATAGATTTTAATTACCCGGAAAAAGATTTTAGAAATTTCATATGATTCTTATAAATCCATAAACCAACATAAAAATAATTAGGAAGATATGACAATTATCTATATTTTATTTTGGACATATAAAAATTAAAATACTCCATTAATATTATTTTTGAATATTCAAGTACAGATAACACTTAACAATTAGCTCACAGAATAGATACTGAACACACATAATAATTATATAATAGCAAAATAATTACACGATATATCCCGTGTATTACATCCTTCCCCCTTAAAAGGATTCTGTCCTCAGAATCTCTTAAAAAAACAAATGAGGGTACTTTTCTCTCATATCACTTTCTAACTCCCAGGTTGACTCTTCAACCTTTGGGTTTCTCCATAATACTCTTACTAACTTTACCACTTTATTTCTCAATACTTTCTCTCTTTCCTCTAGAATCTCTATCGGACTCTCTACATATGATAAATCTGCTTGAAGTTCTATTGGCTCATATTCTATTACATGCCTGGAGTCTGGATTATATTTCTTAAGCATTGATATGTGAAAAACATTGTGAATGTGCTCCATGTGCGGAGGTAACGCCAACTCGTAAGCTACTTTGCCAATACGCTTTAGGATTTCAAAAGGTCCGACATATCTTGGGTTTAGCTTCCCTTTCTTCCCAAACCTCGTTAGTCCTTTCCACGGTGATACTTTCAATAATACCAAGCTTCCTTCTTCAAATTCCATGTCTTTTCTTGACTGATCTGCATATTTCCTTTGACGATCTTGTGCGGCTATTAATCTTTTCTGGATAATTTCAACAACTTCCTTTGTCTGCTGCACCAATTCGGGTCCGAGTATTTTGCGTTCTCCTACTTCATCCCAATATACTGGAGATCTACATTTGCGTCCATAAAGGGCTTCATAAGGTGGCATCCCAATGCTGGCGTGATAACTGTTGTTATAGGCAAACTCTACCAGGGGTAAATGTTCGTCCCAACTTCCTTTGAAATCAATAGCACAAACACGTAGCATGTCCTCGATTATCTGGATCGTTCTTTCAATTTGGCCATCCGTTTGGGGGTGATAGGCCGTACTCATATTCAATCTTGTTCCTAAACATTCTTGAAAACTCTTCCAAAATCTTGAATTAAATCTTGGATCTCGATCAGATACAATAGACACTGGAATTCCATGACGAACTACGATCTCTTTCAAGTACATATGAACTAACTTGTCGAGCGAAAATCGTTCATTTATAGGCAGAAAATGAGCTGACTTGGTAAGTCTATCTACTATAACCCAAATGGTATCATGATTAGCCCTTGTCCTTGGTAATCCAACTATGAAATCCATGGTAATATGTTCCCACTTCCACTTTGGAATCTCCAATGGCTGTAGCAATCCGCTTGGTCTCTGATGCTCTGCTTTAACTCTCTGACATGTATAGCATTTACTAACCCATTCCGCAATTTCCCTCTTCATATCTGGCCACCAATAATTCTTCTTTAAATCTCTGTACATTTTGGTACTCCCTGGATGAATGGAATATCTTGAACTATGTGCCTCTTGTAAAATTTCATTTTTCAGCTCCGTTACGGGTGGAATCCAAATTCTTGAAGAAAACCTAAGAATACATTGATCATCTTGTTGCGTGCATAATTCCTCACCTACCAAACTATTTATATCTTGATCCATTACCTTTTTCTGGCATTTCTTTATTTTCTCCAATAACTCCGGTTGGAAAATCATACCGTACACTTTTGCTTCCTCAGGCTTGCAAATTCTAATCTCCAATTCCAATTTTTGAAATTCTTTATATATCTCTTCAGGTACGGATAACACATTTAACCTTTCCTTCCGACTTAACGCATCTGCTACAACGTTCGCCTTACCGGGATGATAATTAATCGAGCAATCATAATCCTTGATCAATTCTAACCATCTCCTTTGTCTCATATTATGTTCCTTCTGGGTAAATATATATTTCAAACTTTTGTGATCCGTGAAAATCTCACACTTTTCTCCATACAAATAATGTCTCCAAATCTTCAAAGCGAAAACTATAGCTGCTAACTCCAAATCATGAGTAGGGTACTTCTGTTCGTGTGGTTTCAATTGCCTTGACGCATATGCAATCACCTTGTCGTGCTGCATAAGAACACATCCTAATCCTTTGTAAGAAGCATCGCTATAAATTACGAAATTCCCTTGATCGTCTGGAAGTGACAAAACATGTGCTGTGATTAATCTCCGCTTCAACTCCTGAAAACTTTCTTCGCACTTGTCATTCCATATAAACTTTTCATTCTTTCGTGTAAGCTTTGTCAATGGTGTTGCAGTTCTTGAGAAATTCTGAACGAATCGTCGATAATATCCTGCCAATCCCAAGAAACTTCTTACCTCAGTGGGTGTTCTCGGTCTTTGCCAATTCGTAATTGCCTCGATCTTTACCGGGTCCACTTTGATCCCTTCATTACTGACTATGTGTCCTAAGAACTGAACTTTCTGTAGCCAAAACTCACACTTCGACAATTTAGCATATAACTTCTTTTTCCTTAAAATCTCCAAAGCTGTCCTTAAATGTTCCGCATGATCCTCCTCCGTCTTTGAGTAGATCAAAATATCGTCTATAAATACTATAATGAACTTGTCCAAATATTCCTTGAAAATTCTGTTCATCAGGTCCATAAACGCTGCTGGGGCGTTGGTCAATCCAAAAGACATTACTAGAAATTCATAATGCCCATACCTTGTTCTGAAAGCTGTCTTTGGTATATCTTCTGGTTTGATCTTCAGTTGATGATATCCCGATCTTAAATCGATTTTGGAGAAATACTTGGCACCCTTCAATTGGTCAAATAAATAATCAATTCTGAGTAACAGATACTTATTCTTGATTGTCAACTTGTTGAGCTCCCTATAGTCGATGCACAGTCTCATGCTTCCATCTTTTTTCTTAACAAATAATACCGGGGCTCCCCACGGGGATACGCTGGGTCTGATTACTCCTTTCTCTAACAATTCCTGCAATTGCTTTGCTAGCTCTTCCATCTCAACAGGCGCCATTCTGTAAGGGGCCTTGGATACTGGTTCGGTTCCAGGTGCTAAGTCGATTGCAAATTCAATTTCTCTATCTGGAGGAAGTCCTGGTAACTCGTCGGGAAACACGTCTGGAAATTCCTTCACAACTGGAATATCTTCAAGTTTTGCTGGCTCCTGACTTCTGTCGATCACATATGCTACGAAATGCTCACATCCTTGTCGTAGTAACTTCTTGGCTTGAATCATCGTTAAGAACTTCTTTACCTGCTTCTGTCCCTTGAATGTTACTATTCTTTCGTCTGGCGTTTTCACCATTACTTTCTTATTTCGACAATCTATCTGAGCATCATGCTTAGATAACCAATCCATCCCTAATATAACGTCAAATTCTCCTAACTTAAACGGTATCAAATCTACACAAAACTTACTACCAGAAATCTCAATCTCACAATTCTTACAAACTTGGTTAACAGTTACACGTTCTTGATTTGCTAATTCCACAGTCATTATTTCATTTAAATACCCAACTGGACAATTTAACTTACTAACAAAATCTTGTGAAATAAACGATCGAGTTGCTCCCGAATCTATTAACACTTTAGCATATAAAAAAATTCACATTAAGCGTAGCTGCCATGACATCCGTATCCTGGATCGTATCCTTCACCGACATGTCAAAAACTCTAGCCCTCGGAGTCTCATTCACTGTTGGGGTAGATCCCATAATCCTTAATGCATTACTGACTGGGGCTGGTGTCTTGCAATCCCTGGCCATATGTCCTGGCTTCCCACATTTAAAGCATGTAAATCCAATGGCTGGAACCTTCACTGCTGGATTCTGGATAGGCTGATCCTTATTTGCTGGCTCTCTTGCTGGATGATTTCGGCACTCCCTCGAGTAGTGCCCTTTCTGGTTGCATTTAAAACATACCACATTCAACTTGTTACAAACTCCTCCATGCTTCTTTCCACATACTTGACAATCTGGAAAAATTAATCTCAATTGATTCGGCTGATTCACATTAGCTGGACGATTGCCCTGACCTCCGTCTCCTGCATTTTGTCTCCTGAAATTAAAATTTCTCCCTGGCTGAAACTTGCCCTTCTTAAAATTTGGAAACTTCCCTGTTTGTGACTGATCCTCACTTCCCTCAACTTTCCTTTTCTTGCTTTCCTTTTCTTTCTGGAACATCTCACTCTCTATCTCTGCGATCATAGCTTTCTGTACAACCCCGGCATAGGTATCCAATTCAAAAATAGCTACCTTCCCTCTGATCCATGGCTTCAAGCCTTGCTGGAATCTCTTAGCTTTCTTTCTATCAGTATCAACATACGACGGCACATACCTTGACAATTCCTTAAACTTCCCCTCATAATCTGTTACCGACATGTTCCCTTGCTTTAATTCTAAAAACTTCAGCTCCATTTGATCCTGAACAAACTGAGGAAAATACTTTTCTAAAAACAATTCCTTAAACCTTTCCCAATTAATAACATATGTGCTTTCCAATGTCTTCACCATCTCCCACCAATAGGTGGCCTCATTCTTCAGATAGTAACTTGCAAATTTAACCTTCTGCTCCTCTTTCACTTTTACCAAGGCAAATGCCTTCTCTATTTCCTTTAACCACACATTTGCTTCAATTGGCTCTAAGGAACCCTTGAATTCTGGTGGGTTTACTGCCTGAAAAGTTTTGAAAGTTACCTGGGGATTGGTCTGTCTCTGCTGTTGTTGTGCCAGGTGAACTGTTTGTTGGGCCAAGATTTGAAGAATCTGGGCTATTGCTGGGTCCATGGGTCCTGGGTTCACATTCTGGTTTGTATCATCTTGGTTGTTATTGTTGTTGTTGTTGGTTTCTTCATTCTGGGTGTTTGTGCGGGTATTTCTTCTGGGAGGCATTTTCTGTAAAGAATCAATCAATTTATTTAGCTTTTGAATCAAATCTTTGTATAAAAGAAAAGTTTTGTAAAATAGGAATATCTCTTTTTGAAAACAGTTGTAACTAAGTAAATTGCATGCTTCTTTACAGAATATAAACAGTTATGGAAAACAGGGTACATGGTATCACAGGGTATACTGGTGCAATAAATAAGGTAAAGTAAAACAGGTGCGATAAAGTAAATGACAGTGTTGGAAAGGAAAAAGGTACTGATATATATAGATCAAAAGTTTTAGGTAGTACAAGCGTAAAGACGCTTCGAAAGTAAAAGCAAAAAGGGTACAATAACCTACTCACTAGTCAGCATCGCTAGTCTATAAATACAACTCAAAAGTCTACTGATACACACTACACACTACTGTACATACTACATAATCATAACAACACTGCTCAGCATCTCCATCTCAGAATCTCTAACTCAGCTCCAAGGAAACTCTGGTCCTGCCAGCCTCTCAAAGTCCTCCATCACCTCAGTAGCCCAGCCCAGCAGTGCATCAGGGATTCTGCCAGGTAGTGTAGCTCCATGTAGCCTAGCCTTAAGAACCCTCCGTGTCACATGAATCTCCTCTCGAAGCTCCCTCACACCACGATCAACATCTGTAATCCTGATGATATGCTGTAACTCTCTAATCTGAGCCAACAAGGAATGACGCTCCAATAGAAGAGCCTCATACCGGTAATAAGGAACTGGGGGCAATGTAGACTGGAATGGGGCACTCGCTACTGAATGCCCAGTGGAATCTGAATCAGCTGGTGGGGGTCCTCTGACAGGTGGCCTCATGCCTGGAGGTGGAATAGCCTGCAATGGTACGGGCTGCAACACCGGTGGAGGTAGAATAGCCAATGCTGGTGGAATAACAGGACGTGGATCCGATGCTGGTGCTCCAACTGAAGGCTCTGAGTGATCAGCTGATACGGGAATAAAAGAGTTGGCCATCTCTGCTATCTGAAATCATATCGTAATATAAGAATCTCGTACCACGACGCAAACTATACTAATACCGGTTATACCATAACACTCAACCTCTCGACGTTCTATCATCCTATACCTTATTTCTAATCCTATCCCTCTACCCATTTCCGTCAACCTAGGCTTGTGTCAGTGAGTTATAACCTGTAGCTCTGATACCAAACCTGTGGCGCCCTCCAAACCCGGGTCAGAAGTTTGGGGTCCACACACACACCTTAATTATAACCTGCTTATAACAATAATAAAGATAATAATAATATATGCAGCGACCCTACTTACCAACCACCACAGACCGCAACAGGTTAAAGTATGCACACAAGCCAAACATACTAATATATTACAAACCGTTCAAATCCCAACTATTTCAAACTCAAACTAAGTATTAAACATTATTACAAACTTTTACAAACTTAAATTATCCCAAAAGAAGCCTACTAGCTCAGCTTTCTCAACCTGAACCCCTAGCTCTCGCGCTGGACTGGGGATCCTTGCTACCAACTGGTTCCTTTTTAACTGGAAAGAATATAAAAAACATCGCACAAATGAGCTAACTAGCTCAGCAAGTCATAATGACAAAACTGAGAATAATGATCATCAGGTGAATATGATTATGATATCAAGTGAACAATGGATTATGATTTAGAATTAGTGTTATTCCCAGTGGACTAACAATGAGATTTACAGAAGGGGGGTTGAATGTAAATCTCAAAACGTTTTCAAGTTTTGAGCAGTTTCTAAGGCTAAGTGTTTAAGTGAACAAATGTGTGTGAATTGCTTGAAGCTGATACAGACAGATATATATTCAAACACAAATGTAAAGAACACAAAGAACTTAAAAACTTTTCTGGTGGATTTGTTGTTCCACCAGAGATGTGTTATTTCAGAAAATCTGTGATTCAAAGAATTAAATCACAGCTGCTTCCTAGTACAAACTAGATGATTTTCTCTCTGGATATTTCTAAACAGCTCAGGAAAATTCTTATCTAATTACTAGCTGCTACTTGATTTATATATCACCAAGTTTACAAGTGAAGACAAAACTGTAAAATACAATTGAAAAGATTCTTCACATGTTTCTTCTTCATTTCTCTATCCAATGCAATCTAGGATAATCTGTGAATCTTTGAATACTTCCTTGTTTGCATCAGAATGGGAATGCTGCATTTTCTTAATTCCTCCTAGAGGCTTCCACATTCCAGTTTGTCTCTGTCAACCCATGTGCCTCTGTCAGCTTGTGAATTGTCACTATCAACTGCTAATGAACTAAGCATCCGTTGAAGCTTTCATCCGTTGATGCCTTATCCGTTGAGGCTTTATCCGTTGAAGCTTTATCCATTGATGCATTATCAGTTGAAGTCTTTATCCGTTGATGGATATTATCCGTTGAAGCATTAGAGACATCCGTTGAAGCTTTGTTTCTTATCCGTTGAAGGTCTTCAATATCCGTTGATACTTCTTCACTTATACAAAATTACAAGGCATGAAATATTTATAATTAGCCCTCCTATTTGTATATCCATTAGTAGTCAACATGACTGATAATTTCCTACAACATCTAAGAATTACAACTTGAAACCAGAGAATGAAATGTGCTACAATACTAAACTTATTGCTAAGTAAAGCTACTCCTTCAACGGATAGCCAAGATGGTCTTATCCGTTGAGGCTACAAACACTAGATTTCTACTTAAGTGTTTTGTTTAACTTATCATCAAACTAATACATATATTCCTAACAATCCCCCCTATTTATGTCTACTAGAACTGTAGGCATAAATTTGGGTTTAGCTTGATAATAACAAAACACTTGACAAATATATAAACTGTAATAAAGCAGAAATTCAAAAGTGCTACAAAAATGTGTATGCTGAGATGGAATTGAAGAATTACATTGTTTCCAAGGGTGCTCCTTTAGCCTGAGCAGATTACTTCCTTTTCCTTTGATCCCTTGTTTTCCTTCCTAGCCTCCTGTCATTCTCCTCTATTTGAAGTTGAAGTTGTCTGTAGAATTTAGCTTCATCTTCTTCATTGATGTCCAACCTAGATTGCATATCCTTGAGAGTTTCATTACTGGCAATCTTGAGCTGATCTTCAATTCGGAAAAATCTTCTGACTCCTTTGTTATCTCTGAACTCCATCAACCAATGAGGTGATTTGTGAATTGTAATTCCTCTTTCTTGAATGAGTAATGTTCTAGGCAAAGCATTGGGCTCCCTCCAAGTTTTCCTTATGTTGGCAATCTTGTTGAGAATCTCAGTCTTGGCAGTCCTGGTAAAGCGAGAATCCCTTTGTATGGCTGAGTAGACTCTAATCAAGGTAGAGTAGCCTTCATTCAGAATTCTGTAAAGAGGCCAGGTTCTTTCCCCATCTTCTTTGTATTTGAACACTAGTCTTTCTGTTAGCTCTCTGTAGGTAGCTATTCCCCTTACTTCTTCCAGCTCATCCAGATAAAGTTCAATGTCTGAAAATTCTTTTATGTCACAGATGTGAACATAATCATCCTTAGAGGCTTGAGGTTTAGGCTTAGGCTTCTGTGTGAATTTGATTGAGGCTTTAGAGGGTGTTGATTTGATTCTTCTTTTCTGCTTCTTTGATGGTGGAGAAGAGGTTAGGAAGGTGGGCAATTTGATGGTGTCCCAATCAATTGGTTCCTCCTTGGGAATGATTGTTTCACCATGAATGTTCTTGAAGGGGTCAGGCACAATGGGTTCAGGAATAGAGGGTAGTGGTTTGGATATTGATTGGGTTTCTTTAGTCTTATCTACCATTTTTCTCTTTGCATTGACCTTCTTTCTGTTCCCTTTCTGCCATTCTTCTCTTCCCTTACTTCTTTCCTCCATCTCAGTATCAACCATGTCCCCCATAGCTTCATCTTCACTTTTGTCTTCAATTTCTTTTTGTTCTTCAGCCTGATTTGACTTTAGCTGTTTTTCAAGCTTTGCTTGTGCTCTTTTGTCAGCCTTTAGCTGTTTGGCTTCTTCCTTGAACCTTCTGGTTTCTTCCCTCTTGGCTATTGAGAATTTGGGATGTCCTTACATCACACATATGCTCTTTCCCTCTCTGAAGATAATAGCCATGTTCCTCCTTACAGCCACATCCATGGTCTCTTTGAGATATGAGATACTTCTACCCAAAAGCTTGTCCTCATCAGCCTTTGGAAGAGGAAAATCCACTTCTTTCAGAGGATTCTTTGTAGAGTCCTTATTGGATCTGTTGTTGGGCTTGAGAACCATAGGTTTCAGATCCTTGGAAGAAGTCTCTCCAACCTTATTCCTCCCTACTGGCTTGAGTTCCATAATAATTGATTCCACTTTTGTGCTATGCTTCACAGATTGTGATTGAGAAGTTGTAGAACCAAATATTTGTTGCATCTTTTCATCAATCTTCTTCCTTTGCTCTTTGACTTGCAATTCAGCTGCTGCTATCTGGATTAGATCAATTCCATCAAGCTTTCCTTTGATTTGAATAATTGGAGAAGTGGTGATGACAGGAACTA
This sequence comes from Apium graveolens, assembly GCF_009905375.1. Lineage (NCBI taxonomy): Eukaryota > Viridiplantae > Streptophyta > Magnoliopsida > Apiales > Apiaceae > Apium > Apium graveolens. The sequence continues at coordinate 203,899,294 of NC_133653.1, forward strand.
GCACTTGAGAAATTTGAACTGTTGTTGATGGCTCTCCTTCCCCTTCCCCTTTATTCTCCCCCTTTTTGTTATCATCAAGGGTAGAGGTCAAGCCTTATGCATTGGCCAGCTGCATGAGTAGATTTGTTTGAGTTTGTTGATTCTGAAGAATTGTGACCATAGAGTCTTCAATGATTTGAACCCTGTTTTCCAATCTGGCCAGTCTCTTGTCAGCATCAGATTCTTTCCTCAGTCTCCCCAACAAATCTTGCATAGTACCATAAGGTATGACTGAATCCAACTTCTCAGCATTATAGGATTTCAGATCAGCAATGTCCTGTTTGAGCTCATCCACACTTAGATTTTGTTGGAAATGCTGCAACTGCAAGAGATGCAGAGATTCCAGATGAGCTTGAAGAATTGCCTTGGTACCAGCATCTGTAGTCTCCTGAAGGGCCTTCTGAATTGTCATGACTTGTCTAATCAAAGTGACACTAAACTCTCTTGGTGTTGAGGCTTTTGCCCATGCCCATTCAGGAAGATCAGGAACAGAACTTGGGCCTGCTACTCCCCCTAAGTTCATGCTCTCATCCAAAGAATCAGAGTCATCATCATTAGAATTTACTCCAAAATCTTCAGATGGCTCACCAGCTTGAGAAGGCAGCTTGTTAACAGCAGCTTTGTCTCTGAGAAGAGATTCTGAAGTGTGTACAATGTTTAATGTATGTTCTGCCTCCACATTGCCCTGAGCATCCAATAATTGATAGGCTGAAACAGGATGAGTAAAAGTGTCAGCATCCAAGGAAATGTTATCAATCACAGCTTTGTAATGTTGCTGAAATTGTCTTTCCTTTTCTGCATCATCCACTTTCATTGACTCACTAGCAATGGCTGGATCCACCCTTATAGCTTCTGTACCTGCCTTTCTCTCTTTTTCTCTATTTTCTTGCATCAGGGGCTCCCCCTGGCTCACACACACCCTCACACCCTCACCCTCACCTTCTAAGGTGGCACTCCCCTCACTCACTTTTGCCATGCTGGAAGAAATAGCATGCATATGGTGACTCTCAACCTCTCCTTTTGCCTGGGAGCAACCCAGCCTCTCACTCAAAAGATCACTCCCTTCCCTCAAACCTAAAAGTGATTATACAGTAGCCATGTCCTCTACAGTTGGAATTGTTTCTGTTATGTGTGTAGAGACCATTAACGGATATGGAGTATCCGTTGAAGTGGAAACTGATGGTATTAATGGATAACTGCTGTTAAGCTTATCCGTTGAAGAACAACCACTTGTCAACGGATGAGAGATATCCGTTGAAGAAGGAAAAGATGTAGATATAGAAAGTGACATAATTGTTGAATCTGTGGGAATTGATTTTAAGTGAGGTAACACAGATTCTTCAATTACATCTGAAAGAATTGGCTGATGATCCAACAAATCATCTAAAAGATGATGATCATCAGGTTTTGAGTGGGGCTCCTCCCTGAGTTTTAATGAGGGAGAATCAGGAATTGATGTGAATATCATATCCACATCCAGAGAGGGTGATGGAGAGTTTGATGATTGGTGTGTTTCTATTATGAGAGAATGGGGCTGTGACTCCACATTTGCTGGAATCACATCAAGCTGAATTTGAGAAGGCTCAGATACAGGTGGATGTATCTGTGCTTGTAAGTCATATGTCATAGCCTATTTGTATATTCGAGGATTCAACTCAACTCAAATAAGAATGTAATAAGTAAATAGTGGATCTACCGTCAAAGAGATCTCGCAAAGTAATATCTGTCAAAGGATTCAGAAACAAGGTTCATCTACAGACTTGAGGAATTAATTCACTGGAAGAAGTTCAAGAAATTGATCATGCCTCAGTGATACAAATCAAGATTGTGGATTTAATCAAGTGACAGAGATCTCGTCAGAGTATCATTAATTACAAGGATTTAATCTGAAGAAAATCAAAGTATCAAAGTCAAGACATGAAGAAACGTCACGGAAGTTAGTCACTCATGAACCAGACAGTACATCGAGTGTCAACGTTGAAGTGGTTGAATTGATTCATAATTCTCAGTGATTTTCAGAAGATATTCAGAAGATTGGTTGCTGCTCAGGGTTAGTATTAATTCTCTATTAATTAATTAAGTCATATAATTTAATTAAGAAAATAAATTATATCTGCAAAGATTAATTTATTTGATTAATTAAATCAAATGATTAATTAATTCAGAATTAATATTAAGGTTTTTCAGAATTTAAATTGGATTAAAATTCATTTAAATTCAGCAAGTCAAACTGATTATAGTAGTATGACAATCGGTATGACAATCAATAGTCATACCGAAAGTCATGCTAGTACAAACAATTGTCTTGCCGAAAGTTACACTGGAAGAGAATTGTCTTACTAGTTCAATCAGATTGTCTTGCTAGTACAAACAATAGTCATACCGAAAGTCTTGCTAGTTCATTCTGATTGTCTTGCCAGCTCAAAGAGATTGTCATGCCAATACATTCTACTCGACTGTTGGATTAAATAAAAAGCAGCAGAAGACATTCAAAAGATATCAACATACAGAACACACAAGTCAAGAAAAAAAGCAGCAGAAAACAAAGTCACAACATTTTATTCTTCATCTGCTTTATTCAAGATCAAAATTCTAGATTGAAAAGTTAAATCCAATCCACTAGAATTATTTATCTTGTTCTTGTGTATCAATCTAGCGGATTAAAATCCCTAGAACTTAATCTCAAATCGCATTTAGCATTTGATCTTTTAATTGCAAAAATAGAAAAAAGTTCATGTCGAATTTATTCTAGATTTGTAATAATTGATTTGAGATTAATCCCTTGTAACCGATACCGTAGTTGTAACACCTTTCAAGTTTAATAAAAGTTTTATTTAACTTGAATTTTGTTTCACATTTTTATTCCGCATTTTATTCGATCAAACGGTATTGTTTGCATTCAACCCCCCCTTCTACAAACAAATTGGGACCTAACAATTAGTATCAGAGCCTTCTGATTAACGAACAAATCAAGATCCTAGACTTTTGTGATTTTTCAACTCTTTGAATTTTTATTCATTCAAAAATTCATAATGACTTCACAAAAAGTTGGAACCGTTAAAATTCCACAATTTGATAAAGAGAATTATATTATGTGGAAGAAGAAGATGCTCTTGTTTTTACAAGTTGCAAATCCCAAATATTTGAACTTGTTAAAGAAGGGTATAAAAACTCCGATGGTTATTGAACCGGAGGTGATAGTAGATGATGTGGTGACTACTAAAGCTAGAACCTATCCAAAAGAGCCCGAAGATTTTACTCTTGCTGAGAAGGAAGAAGCCTCCTTGGATGCCAACCTTCAGTTAATTTTAATTGATTCCCTTGATCCCTTGATGAACAGACATGTGATGAACTGTAAAAATTCCAAACACATGTGGGAAACTATTGAGGTGATCAATGAAGGCACAGAGGAAGTTAGGGAGAACAAGTTGGAGATCCTAACCTCTGAGTATGAATATTTTAAATCAAATCCAGGAGAAGGAATTACTGAAGTGTTTGAGAGGTACAATACGTTGATCAACAACCTGAACATAAATGGGAAATATTATTCAATCAGGGAGGTCAACAAAAAGTTCCTTTTAACACTGCCAACTCATCTTGAACATAGAATCACAGCCATTAGAGAAGCTAGAGATCTGAGTGAGATTTCTTTGGATAGACTCTATGGTGTGTTGAAAACCTATGAGTTAGAGCAGATTCAGCAAAAGGAAGTCTACGGGAAAGATAGGATGATTAGCACATCTACTGCACTTGTAGCTGAAGGTCAACAACAACAGCAATCTCAACAATTGGAGAGAATGGTACAGTGTTCCAAGGCTGAGGAAAATATGATAGTAGCAGAATATGATTCTCCTACTATAAATCAATCAAGTGATGATTTTTATTCCTTGGAAGAGCTGGAGCAATTGGAAGACGAGTCAATGGCCCAAATTGTCAAGAGATTCTCCCATGTCAGATTCAAGAGGAATCCCAAGCTTAAGTACAAGTCCAACTACAACAAATTCCAGAAAGGTGGATCTTCATCCTCTAACACCAGCAGTGGTGGATACAAAACATGGATGGTTGATCGGAGCACCATTAGATGCTATAACTGCAATGAGTTGGGACATTTTGCCACAGAATATAGGAAGCCAAAGCAAGTAAGAAAGAACTCTGAAAGGGCTTATCTGGCAAAGGGAAGAAGCTGGGATGATACTGACAGTGAAGATGAAGATGAAGGAAATCTTGCTCTTATGGCTATTGATGGAAAAGCTTCATCATCAAGAATAGAGGTAAAACTTTCTGATACTGAAATGGTTTATCATCTAAGAGGTAACTTAGATTGTGCACGTCGTGATAATGAACTGTTAAGTTTACAGATCACAGACCTTGAGAAAGAGGTCAATGAATTAAGACTTGTGCACATTAATCAAGACAAATTAAAAGAACAAGTATCTTTTCTAGAGAATAGAGTTGACTGTTATAGAAAACTCGAAACTATTCTCAAAGACAAGATCACCGGTCTTGAGACTAAGGTTAGAGCCTACTTCAATTCTTGTTCGAAGGCTAAAGAGTTCTACAGTAAGCAATCTGTTAATCAAACATCTGGAATAGGTTATGATTACAATGTTGCTATTGGAGAATTAGGCATAAACTCCCCTCCTCATGTCTGTGCTAAAGGGAGGGAAGTACCACATGTGCTTAAGGGTGTTGATGAACCCCTCTATAAACTATCAATTGCTGAACCATTTGATGTGACCTCTTCTGTTATTCAAGAAGAAATACGTGCTGAAGATCTTGCTAATGAGAAGGTTGTTTCCAAGTCAAGTGTGTCGAAAGTTCCAGTCAAAGTTGTGAAAGCAACTGAGACCAACTCAGACACACATGAGTTGGATAACAAAAATGCCATGTCTACCATGCATAAATTGCCTGCTGTTAATCACTCTCATAAAGCATGTGGTGTTTCTAATTGTATGTCTTGTGCTTTTAATATGATGTATGCTTATTTTAATGGTAAGCATGTTTCTAATGATAAGACTACTCCTCGTCAGCATGTGAATAACAAGAAGCATGATAGGTCTAAGACTGCCAGTCCTTCTAAGGCTAGAAAGGAGACATTTGTGCCTAAGCTTAAACAGAAATTTGTTAAGGCTGTTTACAAGGTCAAATGTTCAGTCATTGAGAAAGTTGAGACAATTAAAATTAAAAATGTTGTTTTGCCTGACAAAGGACAATTCTACAAGTATGCCGGGCCCAACCAAGTTTGGGTTCCGAAGAAGGTCTAATCCATTTGTAGTGCAGGGCATTAAACAGGTATAACCAGTAGTGTGGATTCTTGACAGTGGATCATCAAGACATATGACCGAAGATAGAGCCCTGCTATCAAATATGGTTGAGAAAGCTGGCCCCATGGTTACCTTTGGAGATAACAGCAAAGGTTTATCCGAGGGATATGGCTATTTGCAAGCTGGTAATGTTATCTTGAACTTGTAAATAGTTTCTATATTTTTGCTATATTTATATAAGTTTGTATTTGTATTTTTTTTGTAATTGTAAATATTGTATGATATATGAAATTGAATGCTGATATCTTGTTGATAGATATTTGGTATTTAATTCATTGATATTTTATTTTTATTATTTTATTTTTATTTTATTTTAAATAATAATGCAACATAACAATTAGTATCTAAAGTACTTGACAAGTATTGGTCAATGATATGTTGTTAACATTATGTTGCAGATATTTGTAAGCTTTTGACATGAATGAGAATTACTTAGACTTTACCCTAAGTGATCAATGTTTTATCAAAAACTCATTCATATTGAAAAACAAAATCAAACTTCTTTCTACATTAGTGATTTCTTATTTCATGTAAAATCTTTTGAAATCACTATTGTAAATCATTTTCTCTCTATTGCCATATGTTCTATGATACAGGTTCAGTCACCAATGACTTTCTTTCATTGACAGTCATGAGGTTGAAAACCCACAACATCTATCCCAGACTGTAAAGACAAACACAGAAACAGAACCAACCAACACTCTCTTACCACTAAATGTAGTATGAATGAGCGTGAGGGAGATAGTGTCTTAGTGCACCACATAAGGAAGGTTCTGTAGTAAACCCAGTAGCTCTGTCTCCTACATAGATGAGTAGTATTTAAACCGAGACAACTGCTAGCCCCCATACATCTTCTCAAAAAGATGTAATGACTGAAAAGGCACAAAAACAGTTACTAGATTCATTCTCTCAACAGGGTGCGTCTATTGAATTTTGCCTATCGGCCAAGGCATCCGATGTAGTGTCACCACTTCAAATATAAACAATTATTGATGCACAAGGAGAAGTTACACACACATAGGATGAGTTGACGGAAACAAGAGTTTCGACCATTTTAAGGTCAGATTTGATTGTTTAAGGTTCGTTAATGGACCAATTGCCTTTATAGCTGTTAGGAGAGGATACTGATCCAAAAGCCATATGTCAGTGGTCAGTGTCTACCTCCCCAGGCTTAAATCCCCCGGATGCATCTGCGGATAGTGGATCTGACATAGGTACAGATCGGCAACTTGTTGACAATGATTCAGATATTACCTGATGAGTCACAAGGAAATGACTTCACAGACATTAGAAGGGAACTTTGATCTTTATGCTAAATTCTTTGGATCATTGTTTACCTTCCCAGAATTCAAATCTGGAACCCTAAAAGGGAAACTAGCAACTTGTAGATTATGACTCAGATTCATCTGACGAGTTTAACAAGGATGGGGATTTGCGAACTCCCATTGCACCACCTGTGACCTCCTTAAGGATGGCTAAGGTGATTTTCCTTGCAGGTACAGCTGGATTATGGAGCTATAAGAGAAGAGTGATACACTTGTGAGAATGAGTGTAAACACGAGTGGAGAGAAGAGTGAAACACATGTGAGGTACACTAAACAGAATCACACACTCACAGTGAGGAAGAAAGAGAAACTTCTTGTTATTTCTTTTCCAACCAAGTGAAATATGAGAACTCCTTCAGACGACGGCATACATTCCTTCTTTAAGGGGGAGATAAAAGCTTAAGAAATAGTTTGGAGGATTCCTCAACTAAGGGGGAGAAATAGCAGGGAGGAAGAAAAAGATCCTACATGTACACTACACCACACCATTGTTGTTTGTAACTACGGATCCTATTGTACGGGAGAGGTGGTAAACACAAGGTGATTTTCTAGTAAGGGAAGAAGCTGTTTTCAAAAGGGGAGTACCATTGGATTTTATCTGCGGATCCTATTGTACGGGAGAGGTGGTAAACGAAGGTGATCTTCTTTAATCAGTTGATTCTCATAGGGGGAGAAGCAAGAGAGATATGGGCTTCTCAACAGGAAATGTGGTTGTACAAATGAAGATGGAACTACTTGAAGATATGTTCAGTCTAGAGGAACATCTACTTGGAATCTGGAAAATGTTAAATCTAGTCCAGAACTTTTCTACTATTTACTTTGCATTTCTTTTTATATCTTTTTCTTATTTGTTAGTTGAGTTATCCTCTAGGTATTTGTGTGTTATTGTCTAACAAACAAGTAGGGGGAGATTGTAAGTCATATGTCATAGCCTATTTGTATATTCGAGGATTCAACTCAACTCAAATAAGAATGTAATAAGTAAATAGTGGATCTACCATCAAAGAGATCTCGCAAAGTAATATCTGTCAAAGGATTCAGAAACAAGGTTCATCTACAGACTTGAGGAATTAATTCACTGGAAGAAGTTCAAGAAATTGATCATGCCTCAGTGATACAAATCAAGATTGTGGATTTAATCAAGTGACAGAGATCTCGTCAGAGTATCATTAATTACAAGGATTTAATCTGAAGAAAATCAAAGTATCAAAGTCAAGACATGAAGAAACGTCACGGAAGTTAGTCACTCATGAACCAGACAGTACATCGAGTGTGAATGTTGAAGTGGTTGAATTGATTCATAATTCTCAGTAATTTTGAGAAGATATTCAGAAGATTGGTTGCTGCTCAGGGTTAGTATTAATTCTCTATTAATTAATTAAGTCATATAATTTAATTAAGAAAATAAATTATATCTGCAAAGATTAATTTATTTGATTAATTAAATCAATTGATTAATTAATTCAGAATTAATATTAAGGTTTTTCAGAATTTAAATTGGATTAAAATTCATTTAAATTCAGCAAGTCAAACTGATTATAGTAGTATGACAATCGGTATGACAATCAATAGTCATACCGAAAGTCATGCTAGTACAAACAATTGTCTTGCCGAAAGTTACACTGGAAGAGAATTGTCTTACTAGTTCAATCAGATTGTCTTGCTAGTACAAACAATAGTCATACCGAAAGTCTTGCTAGTTCATTCTGATTTTCTTGCCAGCTCAAAGAGATTGTCATGCCAATACATTCTACTCGACTGTTGGATTAAATAAAAAGCAGCAGAAGACATTCAAAAGATATCAACATACAAAACACACAATTCAAAAAAAAAAGCAGCAGAAATAAAGTCACAACATTTTATTCTTCATCTGCTTTATTCAAGATCAAAATTCTAGATTGAAAAGTTAAATCCAATCCACTAGAATTATTTATCTTGTTCTTGTGTATCAATCTAGAGGATTAAAATCCCTAGAACTTAATCTCAAATCGCATTTAGCATTTGATCTTTTAATTGCAAAAATAGAAAAAGTTCATGTCGAATTTATTCTAGATTTGTAATAATTGATTTGAGATTAATCCCTTGTAACCGATACCGTAGTTGTAACACCTTTCAAGTTTAATAAAAGTTTTATTTAACTTGAATTTTGTTTCATATTTTTATTCCGCATTTTATTCGATCAAACGGTATTGTTTGCATTCAACCCCCCCTTCTACAAACAAATTGGGACCTAACAGTGCTGTGTGTGCCCCTTGTGTGGAAACTAGGGTCTTGGCCTTCTTCTTCCATGAAAAGGCTTTAATTGGTGAATGTGTGGCTTCAGTGTCCCTCCCTCTTTTGGTCTGTGTCCCTGGTTGGGGACTATTTTCAATAGTTGCATCCTTTTGGGAGGATGCAACTAGGGATGTGTTAGACTCCTTTTGAACCACCACAGTCTTTTGAGAGACTGTGGCTTGGCTGGCTTGGGTACCACTCACCTCTCCCACCTTATCCTGGGGGGGGTTTCTTGATGTTCACCCCTCCCCTCACCACTCACACCCTGCTCACTCCCTTCAGGGTTTATGGTAGTTGTTACAACTGTTTTCTTTTGAGAAATAACAGAGGTAGGTTTCTTTGACTTGAGTTTTGAAACTTTGGTTTTGGTGGCTTTGGCAGGAACCTGTTTGGACAAAGACACAGATTCCATGGCCACACTAGAAGGCAAAGAAACAATGGGGTTGGAAATAGTAGGAGTTATAGAAGTGTTTACCTCACTTACCTGTGGTGCATTCATGATTGGCAAATATACCAATGACACCTGGCTGTTGAGGTTCATTCTTAAAAGGTCTGCAAGGACCCTTTTCTCTTGTGCCCAGCATTTGAGTTTATTATTCTCATTTGATATAACCAATCCTTCAGCAACATGGTTAGCCAATAACATAAAGAATCTAGCATAGTAGATGTTATGAGGTCTATTAGCTTTGTTACCTAATCTGGAACCTAATTCTAGCATGACACAGTTGCTAAAATTAAAGTACCTATCAGAAACTAACATATAAAGCATATTAACAAGAGATGAAGTTATGGCATCAAAATTGCTAATCTTCCCAGAGAATACCTTAATAAAAGCATCTCCAAGAAAACTCCATTCTTTCCTAAGGCCTTTCCTTCTAATACTACCTAAACTAGCAGAATCAAAAGCATAGCCTATGGAATCTAGCATAGTAGATACATCTTTATCAGTGTGTGGTGTCATGGCATTATTCTCAGGCAACTTAAAGCAAGATTGTATATCATCACAGTTAATGCAATAGTCCTTACCTTTGAGAGAGAAGGCAATAGTCATATCTGTGGAGTTGAACTCTGCAGTTGTCCAAATCTCCTCAATCACCTCACAGTAGATGGTTGGGGCTTCCAGCATTGCATAGCTTAGTTTGCAGTTTTTGATGAAGTCCATCATCTTGTGATAATCAGAATGGGCTTCATTCTTTTCAACCAAGGCTACGAAATTATTCTTTTCATAAACAAATCCTGTTTGAGACATAATTTTGACTACTGGTGCCATTGTTGTGAGTAGAGGTTGCAGAGAAAAGACTTGAGAATTTTGGGAGAGAAGGAGAATAAGAATTGCAAGAAAGCGTAAAGTAAAAATAAGAGTTCAATGGGCTTTTATACTTTCTTGAATTAAAACGTAAATAAAATGATTAAATGATTCTTTTAAGTAAGTTACAGCCGTTCAAGAATAAATAAAACTGTAGAAATTCTGAAAACTACCTTAAATACAAATACATACAACACTGTATATCTGTATCAACGGTTGAGTAAAAGAATCAACGGCTGTGACTCACTTATAGTAACTGATGTGACACTTCAACGGATAAGGTAAATAGTTATCCGTTGATGATCAACACCATTTTATCCGTTGAAGGATAAAATTACCAGAAATGTATTTATCTTTCAACGGATAATGAACATCCGTTGATAGAACAATTTTGGCTTTCAACGGATAGGAAATATCCGTTGATAGGATAAGTCTTACTTAAAGCCAACTTTGTTCTTGCAGCAAATTCATTTCAGGCTTCAAGGCAGATTATATAGATGACATAAATTATGAATAATTAAGCATACCTAACTCACTTACTAATCTTGTGAATGTTGATTCATCAAGTGGCTTGGTAAATATGTCTGTAATCTACTTTTCACTTGGAACAAAATGAAGTTCCACTGTACCTTTCATCACATGTTCCCTAATGAAGTGGTACTTGATATCAATGTGCTTGGTTCTTGAGTGCTGCACTGGATGTTCAGTAATGGCAATGGCACTTGTGTTGTCACAGAATATTGGAATTTTGTCAACAGTCAGACCATAGTCAAATAGTTGATTCCTCATCCATAGTATCTGTGCACAACAACTACCAGCAGCAATGTACTCAGCTTCAGCTGTTGATGTGGAAACAAAATTCTGCTTCTTGCTGAACCATGACACAAGCTTGTTCCCTAGAAATTGACAGGTACCAGTTGTGCTTTTCCTGTCTATTTTGCAGCCTGCAAAATCTGCATCTGAGTAGCCAATTAGATCAAAACCAGACTCTCTAGGGTACCAAATTCCTAGATTTGGAGTCCCTTTGAGATATCTGAAAATTCTTTTAATAGCCACTAAGTGAGATTCTTTATGGTCAGCTTGAAATCTAGCACAGAGACATGTAGAAAACATTATATCAGGTCTACTAGCAGTTAAATATAAAAGTGAGCCAACCATGCCTCTATAGCTTGAAATATCCACAGACTTTTCACCCTTGTTTAATTCAAGCTTAGTGGTAGTGGCCATGGGAGTTTTTGCAGATGAGCAATCCATTAGGTCAAACTTCTTTAAAAGATCATAAATATATTTAGTTTGACTAATGAAAATTCCACCACTAACTTGCTTAACTTGTAAACCAAGAAAATAAGTTAGCTCTCCCATCATGCTCATTTCATATTTACTTTGCATTAACTTAGCAAACTTTTTACAAAGTTTATCATCTATAGATCCAAATATAATATCATCTACATAAATTTGTACAAGTATTTTAGAGCCATTAACATTTATAAAGAAGAGAGTTTTGTCAACAGTACCTCTTGTGAAGTGATTATCTAGAAGGAATTTTGACAAAGTCTCATACCAGGCTCTAGGTGCTTGCTTTAGTCCATAGAGTGCTTTCAACAGATAATACACATAGTCTGGAAAATTTGGATCTTCAAATCCTGGAGGTTGGCTTACATAAACTTCTTCCTCTAATTCCCCAATTAGAAATGCACTCTTGACATCCATTTGATAGACTTTGAAATTAGCATTAGCTGTATAGGCTAGAAAGATTCTGATGGCTTCAAGTCTGGCAACTGGAGCAAATATTTCATCAAAATCTATTCCCTCTTGTTGAGAGTAGCCTTTAGCAACCAATCTGGCTTTATTCCTTATGACAATGCCATTTTCATCCATCTTGTTTCTGAATACCCATTTTGTGTCAATAGAACTCTTGTTCTTTGGCTTGGGTACCAGCTTCCATACTTTGTTTCTCTCAAATTGGTTTAGCTCTTCTTGCATTGCTAAAATCCAATCTGGATCCAATAGAGCTTCTTCTACTCTCTTAGGCTCCTCCTGTGATAGAAAGCTACTATACAGACATTCATCTTGAGTAGCCCTTCTAGTTTGCACTTTAGATGTAGCATCACCAATGATTAGTTCAAAAGGGTGATTCTTGGTCCATTTCCTTAGAGGTGGTAGATTAGCTCTAGATGAGGTTGCCTCAGTATTATCATGATGTGAGATAGAATGTTGATTGGTTGAAACTCCCCCTGAGTTGCTGATCCTTTGAAAGGAATTGGGAGCTCTATCAACTGATGAAGTGAATTGATTATCCGTTGACAGACTGTGATCAACGGATGCTTCATTATGAACTTCAACGGATGATGCACTTTGTCTTTCAACGGATGCTGCATTGCTTCTTTCAACGAAAGCTAAATTATGACTTTCAACGGATGCAGCATTCTGTGCATTATCCAAAGGCAGATTCTGAATTCTTCTTGAGATGCCTTCTTCATCATTCTCATCTTCACTATCATCACAATATATCTCAATGTTGTCAAATTTGAGCCCTTCATGATGTCCCTCATCTGTTAGTCCATCAATCTTTTTATCATCAAACACAATATGCACAGATTCCATGACAATGTTTGTTCTTAGATTGTAGACCCTCTAAGATTTTCCAGCAGAATAACCAACAAATATTCCTTCATCAGCCTTTGCATCAAACTTCCCTTTGTGATCAGATTGATTCCTTAAGATGTAACATTTGCAACCAAAGACATGCAGAAAGTTTAAAGTTGGTCTTCTTCTCTTGAATAGTTGATAGGGAGTCATGCCTTTTGCCTGATTGATTAGAGAAATATTCTGAGTGTAACATGCACAGTTGACAGCCTCAGCCCAAAAGTAAGTTGGGAGTTTTGACTCTTCAAGCATTGTTCTTGCAGCTTCAATTAGTGATCTGTTCTTCCTTTCCACCACACCATTTTGTTGTGGGGTCCTTGGAGATGAGAACTCATGCATGATCCCATTTTCTTCACAGAACAACTTCATGGTTGAATTCTTGAACTCAGTTCCATTGTCACTCCTAATATTCCTTACTTTGAAATCAGGATGATTGTTGACTTGCTTGATATGATTGATAATGATTTCACTAGCTTCATCCTTTGATCCAAGAAAATAGACCCATGAAAACTTTGAGAAATCATCTACAATCACTAGGCAATATCTTTTCCTTGAAATTGACAATACATTGACTGGTCCAAAAAGATCCATGTGTAGCAGTTGTAATGGTTCATCAATTGTAGATTCAAGCTTCTTACTGAATGATACTTTCTTTTGCTTTCCTTTCTGACAAGCATCACACAGTCCATCCCTTGTGAATTCCACTAGAGGCATTCCTCTAACTAAGTCCTTTTTGACTAGATCATTCATTGTCTTAAAATTCAAATGGGATAACTTCTTGTGCCATAGCCAACTTTCAACTGCACTTGCTTTGCTGAAAAGACAAGTAATGGATTCTGCATCTGTAGAGTTGAAGTCAGCTAGGTACACATTTCCTTTACTAACTCCAGTTAGAACCACTTTATTGTCCTTCTTACTTGTGACAATACAGGCTTCAGAATTGAAGGAAACAGTATTCCCTCTGTCACAAAGTTGACTGATGCTCAATAAGTTGTGTTTGAGACCATCAACCAATGCAACTTCATCAATGATGACATTTCCTTTTGAAATCAAGCCATATCCCATAGTGAATCCTTTGTTGTCATCTCCAAAGGTTATGCTAGGGCCAGCTCTCTCCTTAAACTCTGTGAGCAGGGTGAAATCTCCTTTCATGTGTCTTGAACAACCACTGTCCAAGTACCATATATTCCTTCTTTGTCCCTGCACACAACAAAATCAATCAAGTTGATTTTGGTACCCAAGTTTCCTTGGGTCCAGCCTTGTTAGTCTTTTTCCTAGACTTCATTCCTCCTGCATCTTTTGATTTAGGTAACTTTGGGTCAACCTTGATCTCAGATGTGGTTGGTTGAAGTATAGGGTTAGTCACAGAATCATTTAGCACATTTGATTGATAAGGCATAGATTGTGCAAACATGTTATTCCACATAGGCATATTGTATGGCATGTGAGGCATACTAAATGCAGTAAAATAAGGATTATTAATATATGGCATGTTTGCAAAATGTGCATGAGGATTCTGATGAGACATAACAGGCATAACATGCAGAGGTGACATAGACATGTTAGGCATGGAGGGATTTGAAGGCATGGGAGCATTTTTAACAGATTTGCAATTATCAGATAGGTGATTAACACTTTTACAATGCACACAGCTTTTTCTAGGAGCATACCTATCAGGTGTGTAATTGTTATGTTTATTAATCCCTACCTTCCCATTTCTTTTAGATTTTCTTTTAGTTTCCTTCTTATCCTCAACCAACTTAAGCCTATTTTTCAGCTGATCTAAAGTCATGTGTCCTATATTCACCTTACTGACATCTTTGGATGTGCTAGCTCCTTCTTTGACAAAGTTCTTGAGAGTTAAATCATTCTTCTTATTAAGATTTTTATTACTTGCCTGTTTTAATTGATGAGCCTTCAACGGATGCTCTTTTTCTTCCTTCAACGGATAACTTTCATCATCCGTTGAATCCACATCCGCTGACAATCCATCAATTAATTCTAACTTCTTTTTGTTTTTCTTCCAGGCATCCTCACAGAATGATTCAATTCCCTGAACCTTGGCAATTTGAACACCAACATCCCTAGATGTTTTCCAGGCCTTGATTACCTCTTGCTCACTTTCTAACTGTTTAGACAGAATTTCTACTTTCTTAACAGCTTCTTCTAGTTCACTCTCAACAGTCAAGCATTTAAGTTTAATCTTTTCAAGCTCAATTACCTGACTCTCTAACACAGCATTCCTATCACTTAAAAACACATTATTTTCTTTGATCCTAGTGTTTTCTTTAGCTAGTGATTTAAGAGAAACACGTAAATGATATAATTCATTGGACATATCATTTATGGCTTCATTGCATTCATGTTTAGAAAGCTGAGAGAGATCAGTAGTAATTACCTGGTTGCTTGATGAACTAGTTTCATTTTCATCAGAATTAGCCATCAGGGCTAGGTTGACATATTCCACATCATCATCTTCATTTACCCCATCTGCTGCCCAATCATCTTGAGTGAGAAAAGCTCTTTCCTTTTGTTTGAGCAAATCAAAATACTTCTTTTTGTAATCAACTTGCTCAAATTTCTTTTTCTCAGAATTTGGCTTCCTACACTCACTTGCAAAGTGTCCACTAATGCCACAGTTGTAACATTTGAACTTTGATTTGTTTACCATGTTTTTGTTTGGCTTAGTGAACTTTGTGTTTTTCCTGAACTTCATCTTTGCAAACCTCCTGGACAAAAAGGCCATATGTTCATCAATATCATCATATTCATCCAGACTGGAATTGTCTTCATCCTCAGCAACTTGCTCTTTACCCTTGCTTGATTCTGATTTTCTTGTGCCAATTTTGAGACTTGGCATTGTCTTTTCCTCATTTCTGGCTTCAACTTTTTCACTGTCAGCTACAAGTGCAACTGATCCTCCTTTTCTCTTTCCCTTTTCCAACAGCTCATCTTGCTCCATCTCAAGTTCATAAGTCTTCAAAATTCCATATAATCTTTCAAGTGTGAAGTCCTTATAATCTTGAGAATTTCTTAGAGAAACAGTCATAGGCTTCCATTCCTTTGGTAGAGACCTTAGAAATTTTAAATTGGAGTCCTTGACTTGGTACACTCTCCCATACAGCTTTAATCCATTTAATAGTTTCTGAAATCTGTTGAAGGTATCATTCAATGATTCTCCTTCTTCAAAATGAAAATATTCATACTGTTGAATGAGAAGCTGCATTTTGTTTTCTCTAACTTGCTCAGTGCCTTCACAGATAAGCTGCACAGTATCCCAAATTTCCTTAACAGTTTGGCTGTTGATGACATTGTCAAACATATCTTGATCCAGGCCATTAAACAGAATGTTCATGGCTTTCTTGTCCTTGTGGACCTCTTCAATATCTTCAATAGTCCATTCCGCCTTTGGCTTGGGAATAGACTGTCCAACAGCAACTGTAGCAGTAACAGCTGTGGCCACCTTATGTGGGATGTGAGGACCATTCTCAATGCAGTTGATGTAGCTTTCATCTTGAGAGAGAAGATGTAAATGCATCTTCACCTTCCAGTGATGATAGTTATCTCTTTCCAGGATTGGAATCTTTACACCAATATCCTTCTTACTCATGATGTTAGCAGAATAGATCTTTAAACTCTTTGTATGTTAAGAGCTTGCTCTGATACCAATTGTTAGTCCCAGTGGACTAACAATGAGATTTACAGAAGGGGGTTGAATGTAAATCTCAAAACTTTTTCAAGTTTTGAGCAGTTTCTAAGGCTAAGTGTTTAAGTGAACAAATGTGTGTGAATTGCTTGAAGCTGATACAAATAGATATATATTCAAACACAAATGTAAAGAACACAAAGAACTTAAAAACTTTTCTGGTGGATTTGTTGTTCCACCAGAGATGTGTTATTTCAGAAAATCTGTGATTCAAAGAATTAAATCACAGCTGCTTCCTAGTACAAACTAGATGATTTTCTCTCTGGATATTTCTAAACAGCTCAGGAAAATTCTTATCTAATTACTAGCTGCTACTTGGTTTATATATCACCAAGTTTACAAGTGAAGACAAAACTGTAAAATACAATTGAAAAGATTCTTTACATGTTTCTTCTTCATTTCTCTATCCAATGCAATCTAGGATAATCTGTGAATCTTTGAATACTTCCTTGTTTGCATCAGAATGGGAATGCTGCATTTTCTTGATTCCTCCTAGAGGCTTCCACATTCCAGTTTGTCTCTGTAAACCCATGTGCCTCTGTCAGCTTGTAAATTGTCACTATCAACTGCTAATGAACTAAGCATCCGTTGAAGCTTTCATCCGTTGTTGCCTTATCCGTTGAGGCTTTATCCGTTGAAGCTTTATCCGTTGATGCATTATCAGTTGAAGTCTTTATCCGTTGAAGCACTTATCCGTTGATGGATATTATCCGTTGAAGCATTAGAGACATCCGTTGAAGCTTTGTTTCTTATCCGTTGAAGGTCTTCAATATCCGTTGATACTTCTTCACTTATACAAAATTACAAGGCATGAAATATTTACAATTAGCCCTCCTATTTGTATATCCATTAGTAGTCAACATGACTGATAATTTCCTACAACATCTAAGAATTACAACTTGAAACCAGAGAATGAAATGTGCTACAATACTAAACTTATTGCTAAGTAAAGCTACTCCTTCAATGGATAGCCAAGATGGTTTTATCCGTTGAGGCTACAAACACTAGATTTCTACTTAAGTGTTTTGTTTAACTTATCATCAAACTAATACACATATTCCTAACAATTGGATATTATACTTTTAATTTAAAAACCAAGGTTAGGCTGCTGATCAGTCACACACTAACCCCGAGCAAGGCACACAGCATTGCTCTAACTACTGGATCCAAGGCACACATTGGCCTAACTTGACCATTATATGGTCTGACCATGAATCTGGTCCACAATTTTATAAAAACAATCCAATTCTAACATAATAACAGAATATGCAATAATAAACAATAACCGAAATCATTAACAACAATAAATGTTTAACAATGAAAGGGTTTCAATCCTTGTAAGGATCAATAAGGCAATTTAAAAGCTTGGATGCTGGGTAATGAAAGAATTGGATAACAAAGGAATCAACATTTCAGGGTTTCAAAGATTTGGGCTTTCAAAGCATAGGATACAATGACTGAATGTACAAGTAATTCAATTCAGTGTTTGGGATTTTGTTTACATGTATTTGTGGAGTAATATCGTATACTTGAGATTTGTGTTTAGGTATACAACAATCAATGGTCTAGAAAGAATAAGGTTTATGGCTCAAGAACAATAACTGGAATCAGAGTTTAGGTTTCGGTGCTTCAAAGCACTTGCAATATCAATCTGACTATCAAATACTACAATATCTCGAGAAAGTTCAGAACACTTGCCTGATATTAGCTTACTACACTGCACTCGTTTCCAATCACAAGCGTCTTACTCCTCAACTATCTGTTTCCCTTTCCTACGTCTTGCCTCTTCTGCTCACATATCATAAGCATCTATCAATAATTTACTCATGGAATTCTATTCAACACATACTTCTATCTTCCCTTCGTTTTACCCAAATCCGATTAACGGATTGAAAGTTATGCAATAATCAAGTAAACACCGAATATATAGATCGATAGTCAATTAACAAGTCACATATAGCACATAATACATCACGTAATCAATGATATATTATTTATAAAGAAGTCTCGGGTCATAAATAGGCTTTCTGGTATTTAAAATGATTTTTAAAACATTTTTCGGAATTAAAACGGGTCGTTGGATCAATTTCGGGTTAATAAACATGGTTCGGTTGGCCAATTCTGGCTCCGAAATAATTTTAGAATAATTATCGAGGCTTGGAAATAATTTAGAATAATATTTTAAAGCTCGAAACTATTCTTCAGAATTTTTAAATCATTTTTAAATAATTAAATCTAATTAAATAATTACTTAAAATCAATTAATAATTAATTAAATTAATTAATCAATTAATTTTCGAATTAATTGACCAATTAATCAATTAGAAATTAACTGAAATTAATTAACTAATTAATTTAGATTTATTTGTGAATTAAAAATAATTTTCAGAATTAAAATAATAATTTATTAGAATTTTCAGAAATTAAAAACGAATTTTTATAATAAAAATAAATAGGAAATATTATTTTTAAACATTTTTAAAACAGAAATCCAATTTTTGCAAAGTCTGGAAACTACAGGGACCAAACTGCATCGTTTTCAAAACTATAGGTACTAAACACGTTCCAGGGATGCTCAGGTCACCATCACCTCCAGATCACATCTACACAACACCAGGAACACAACCATGCAATCAATTCATCCTAACAATCCCTGAGTTGGCCGGAATTTGGCCGTGAAATTTTCCAGTTTCCGGCGAACATCGGAAAAGTTCAAAACACAACTCCCTTCTCTACAGACCTCGTTGGTTCATGAAACTTATACGACTAGATTGCAAATTTCACAGAGAACACAACCCACTATAACACAACATCAATCTATCACAGAATAAGAAACCCCCAAATTTCAATTAAGAACATTCATACGGGTTATAAACCCGAATTTTAAAATTCGAAAATCAAACTCAAATTTGAACATGTTATTGAACTCCAAATCAGACGTATGACATATGAAAATCATCAGGAAAACAAGCTCTACAACATGCAATCATCAAATCATACAAACAATCATCCGAACAAAAATTCATATTTTTAATAAAATAAATTCGAAAATAAATAAATTTTTAGAAAAATAACCTTGATTTCTGTAGGTGTATGGATTACAGAATCTGGTAGAGCTCTTCAAGACCTTCAAATTGGTTACTCGAGCTTTCCAAACCGAATTCAATAACACCTCCAAATGCTTGTTTGATTCTTAGAACAGTTTTAGGAAATTAGGGTTTTTCTCTGAAAATTATATAATTATCTGTCTGCAAATGATTTTGATACGAAATAAAATACGGTAAAAGGCTATTTATAATTACGGAAAATTAGTATCCCGTTGGATCATTCCGGATATAAAACGGGACGTTTATTTGTAAAAACTGATCCAAACGGTATCGGTTTTCGGGATAATTATCCAAATTAGTACAATTTGTACTGCGGTCTTGGTCTCAGCGCCTGGTTACACGTATTACGAAGTGATAATTGTGATAGTTTAATTAAAAGCTCCCGTTTATCGAAAATACGGGTTTTATTGATTTACCGAAACGAATATTGTATCGAAAATGTTGCGCCGGGACCCGCGCAGGACAAACCGTACGCCGGATCAAAAAAGTCGAAACATGGAATATGCTCGGAATATTACAATTAGGTTAGGAAGGAGTTCTCGAAAGAGTTTCGGGTTCCAAAAACGTAACAACGATTGACGTCGGTTGGTTCCCGTTTTTATAAAATAGATTTTAATTACCCGGAAAAAGATTTTAGAAATTTCATATGATTCTTTTAAATCCATAAACCAACATAAAAATAATTAGGAAGATATGACAATTATCTATATTTTATTTTGGACATATAAAAATTAAAATACTCCATTAATATTATTTTTGAATATTCAAGTACAGATAACACTTAACAATTAGCTCACAGAATAGATACTGAACACACATAATAATTATATAATAGCAAAATAATTACACGATATATCCCGGGTATTACATAATCTATAACATGGTATCATCAAAACACAGGAATCATAAAGTTTTGGATTTTCCGGAAAATTAAAGAATTAATTCGAATTATGAAAAATAACTCAAATTTTGAAGTTGGTTCTGCACCAAATATGATGAGTATTTTGGAAGGGTGGTGATGAGAGTTTCGATTTGGTTATAGGAGCGTTTAAAACGGAGTCCGATAACGCCTCCAAATTTCGGTTTGATTCTCAAGAACACGAAGAACACGAAGAACATTCAAGAACTTAATCCGAAAATCAAACAGCCTTTTGAGCATGTTATGGAACTCGAAATTCAACATATGATATATGAAGTTGAATGGCAGGAGATGCTCTACCACATACAATCATCAAATCAGACAAACCAAATTGTTTACGAAAATTCATATTTTTAATAAATAAATCAATTTTTTTTAAACTGGATTTTACGCGTCGAGAGCTTCGATTTGACTACTTGTACGTCGAAATCCGACTTCGGTAACACCTCCAAATCTTGGTTTGATTATGAAGAACGCGAAGAACACTCATTGGTTTCTCTCGATAATTATGAAAATTTACTGACTGATTATGATTATACGAATAAAATGAAATAACAAAAGGGCTATATATATTTATGGAATATTGGTTCATTTTGGATCGTGTTGGATCAATATATTAGTTACTTAGCCGCTAAGTAACTGCAAAATGATCCGAAAATTGATTACTTAGCCGCTAAGTAACTATAAAAATGATACAATTTAATACTAGATTTTGATAATTATCAAAACCGAGCTTCTTATAAAACACCCTATGAGAAAATAATATAAAAATATCCCGTCTCTCGAGAACACGGGTTTTATTGATCTACCGAAATGATTATCGTATCGAAAATTATACGCCAGGACGCGTACGGGTCAAACCGTAACCCGGATTGAAAAAGTTAAAACACGGAAAATGTCCAGAATTACCATATTAGGTTAGGAAGGAGTTTTCGGAAGAGTTTCGGGTTGTAAAAACGTAAAAATGGTTGAGGTTGGACGATTCCCGGTTTTATAAAATAGTTTTGTAATTATACGAAAAATAATTATTAAATCTGTAAATCATTATAAAATCATATAACGATCGAAAAATTTCCATAAAAATACCATAATTATCTATACTTTATTCTGGTCATATTAAAAATAAAAATACTTACACTATATCACATATAAACACCCAAATATAAATATCAATCATCCGATAATTCACCAAAACTCCTGTTATGGATAAAAAACTAATATATATAATTGCTGTATTTAATACTAAGGAACGTGAGCTGCGAAGCTCGATTTGACTGCTCTTGTGTTTCGTGACTCAATCTGCCTTAACAAGATGCCTACATACCTTGCTGATTGCCAATGATCAAGTAAAAAAACGTAGTTCTTGGTTTGTGGGGTGAGGCCCCTTATATAGATGTGGGAGTCCTTGAATTGGACTTGGTATAAGAGACTTTGTGGTCAAGCCTCTGAATTATGATAGACTTAGGAGTCCTAGGAAGTAGGAAGCTGATTCCTTATCCCATGAGGTTCCTTGGAGGCCAATCTACAAGGATTTATATCCCCATTAGGACTTATCTTAATAGCTGTTTTCTCCCTTATTTATTAATTACGAAATTAATAAATAATCAGGGTTTTTGGGCCTTCTTTGTTCCATTAGGCCTGATTTGGTCCATCAGGCCTGATCGACGTGTTAACCTTTCTGGTCTGAATGTCATACATCTTCTTATTGGGTCTTACAGCTCAAACTGTAACATTTAATTATGTAATCAGGATTTATTTATCCCTATCATTTGCCCCCAACTTTTGGGAAACATTTATTGGGTTTCGTAGAAGTTAAGTCTATTCATTCCCTTATAGAGTTTCATTTTTGCGTAAAGTGTGGAGCGACCTACACATTTACAATGATTTTTCCTTTAATTCAGGAATTATCTTAATTTCCAGGAATTTTTCCCTAATTTTCTGGATTTTTCCCTTAATTTCTGGGGTTTTCCCTAATTTTATGGGATTTATCCTTAATTTCTGAATTTTTCCCTATTTTTCTGGGATTTATCCTTAATTTATGGATTTTTCCCTAATTTTCTGCCTTAAAATCGATCAGGATGTATAAAAAATCGATCAGGATTCCTGACCAATTTTGATCAGGATCCTGATCGAACTAGCTCAGGAAGTAACATTCTGGTCGACGGGATCTTCGATCAGGATTCCTAATCGATTTCGATCAGGACTCTGATCGAACTGGCTTTCAAAGTGACACTCTAGTCGACTGAAACATGGGCTTAATCGACCAGAATTCCTGATCGATTTCGATCAGGATTCTTATCGAACTAGGTGGCTTTCTACCATTCTGATCGAATAAAATATCGATCTGGATTCTCTTCTGTGTCGATCAGGACTCTGATCGATCTTAGGGGATTTCTTTCCTTCTGTTCGAATGAGGTATCGATCAGGATCCTGTTTGGCGTCGATCAGGACTCTAATCGAACTTAATAGGTTTCTTCCCTCTTGATCGATTGAAGTATCGATTAGGATTTTCTTCTTTGTCGATTAGGACTCTGATCGAACCATTTTAAAATTCTGGTCGATTTTCGACCCTTCATTTTCTACAGGAGCTTCTAGATTATTCCTGATATTTCTGGTAGATGGGCTTTTAGGTTGGGCCTGGCTAAATGGGCCTAGAAACGCCTCGTATTCTGAGCTTTTCGCCTATATAAGTGTAGTGTGAAGTGAGAATCCTCACTTCACTTCACATTTCTCATTTTCTCTCACAAATCTCTCTAGAGTTCTCCCTTTGAGAAGGCGAATCCGGCGACCTCAGCCACCGCAGCTCCACCTTTCTCAGGTTTTTCTGGGTTTCAAGCCTTCAATCGAAGCATATCAATGGCGGATCGTGACTTGGCTCGTTTGCAGAAGATGAATGTCTCTAAGAGAGGTACAAACATTCAAATTCAATCTCCATATACTTCCCTACTTGATATGATTAACTCGAGAGGTGATGAATATCCCTCTCTATCTGAGTTAGATTCGTATAACCATGGTAACACCTTTCATGAGTTAGATGGTAGGATAGAGTCCATGAACACCCTGTACAGACTTCCACCCCACCTTAGGATCACTCCAGCCGCCCTTGGGGATAGGACTTGTAATTGGGAGGGGGATGCTTTGTTTATCTATCGAGGAGCCCTGACCGCGGGTCTTAGATTCCCATTCCATGAATTTATTCCTCGCTTACTTGCCGATGTACAAATCAACCCTTGTCAACTCCCTCCTAACGCTTGGAGGAACAATATCTATTTTAGGTCCTTTGTCTTAGAAACAATTTTCCTCTTTCCGTAGCTGTCTTTAGGAAAGTTTTCCAATTCTATAATAGCTCCATGAGTCAACCAGGTTGGGTTTTAATTCGTCAACGGCCCAAAATCCCTCATATCTTTGATAGTAATTCCATAGTTGAGAACAACCCCAAATGGAGGGACGAGTTTGTGAGGCTGACCTGGGCTGGGGGTGATTGGGCCACACTCTTCCGTAGGCCCTTTTGCAAAGTGTCAGATGGGAGTCCAGGTAGCATCAGATTATCTGATGAGGAGGAGGTGGCCTACCAAGCCTTAATTTCAGATGATGGGAAAACAGACACCTGGACCCTCTTAGAGGAGTTTTCCTTGAAGAAAGTTGGTCTCTCTCAGGCCAGTGATAAGGGTAAATTTATAACTGGATAACCATTTTTCCTTCCCTTTAATTGTAACGTTTTATCTCTCCTGCAATTTAATATTCTTTCTATCTTTCTTTTTCTGCTTGCGAGGCCATCAATAATGTCAACAGGCCCAAAGAAGGGGAGTCAGGCCGCCAGAAGAGGGCCAAGCTAAACAGGGACCCCAGGAGCAAACCTGACGGTCCTTCTTTTCTTAAGCTCCACGTCCCGGTAGTCGAGCCGGGGGACGATGTGGATCCTCCACTTAAGGCACATTCCTTCAGGCCTAACTGGGGCTTCAGGAGGAGCAATACGGTGGTTGGATCCACCAAACACGCTAAGGATTGGTCGTACCATTCCATCACTCCCCACGACTTTACTCACATTGTTACGGGGAGTGATATCGAGACTATTGAGCTTCTGGGTTCTCAAACCCAAGCTGCGGTAACTTTCTTTTTTCTCTTTTTCTTTGAATCCCAACTTTCTCGTATTTCAACGAACTTGTGCTAACTCATACATATTTCTTTGCAGAGTAATACCTATTTCCAGGCGGCCCTCCATCAGGCTAGGTCCTGGAAATGTAACTCAGATGGGTTTGAGAAGGAGATGAAGAAATGGGAGGAGAGAGCCAAGGTCCTGGAGAAGAAGCTGGACACGAAGAAAGAGGAGTTGGCTAAGGCTCATTCCGAGCTGGTGAAACTTAGGAGCGATAAGGATAAGCTCATTGATGACTACATGGATTCTGACAAGTTTAAGAATCTCATGGAGATTCATGATGAGGGTCTTTATTCCCTACAGTTTACTCAGGGATGGGATGCGGCCGTAAAGGCGGTTTCTGAGAAGCACCCGGGCTTAGTCAACCCTAAGGACTTTATAAGTCCTGAGCTGGCTGAGTCGGAGGACAGCATAGATGCCCTCTTCAACTCCCCTCAGCCAGATGATCGCATCTTGGATCCTAACACTGCTTCTCCTCCCGCTTCTCCTGCGAAGGATGCTGAAGGCGCTGATAAGGAGCAAGAGAATGAAGGCTCCCGCATGGAGGAGTAGTTTTTTTATTTTGTAATTTTATCCTTAACTTATGTCTGGACTTTTGTTTGTATTAGAACTTATTACCCTCCGGGGTTATTTTATATGCTACTCTCCCTATTCGCATCTCTCTCCTTTATTTTTCCGATACTTTAATATGCATTCAAACTTGACCTAATGGGCCACACAAGTATTATCACAACTCAAACATCCATAGGTTGAAATAATTTCGAACTCTTCAATTTCAAGTCTGGTTTTCCAAAACCTTACATAATATGGGTTCGACCCTGATCAATAATAACTAGAAAATAAAAATCCTAAGCAGACGAAGCTTCAAGGTGCTTTTAAACCTACTTGTCACAATGACAAGTGAGAATCGTACTTCGACTATTTTACACGTAGTAAACCTTCAGGTTTTGCGCGTGCCAGGTTCTCGGGACTTCAAAACCATCCATAGTCTCCAGCTTGTAGGTTCCTCTACCCTGAACGCTCTTGACTTTGTACGGCCCTTCCCAATTTGGGGCAAGTTTCCCTTTCTGTCCTACCCCAGAAGCTTCTATCTTCCTCAAGACTAGGTCACCTTATTTAAAGAACCTTTCTTTAACCCTTAAGTTGTAGTAGAATGAAGCCTTCTTCTGATACTCTACTATCTTTACATGTGCTTCATCTCGCACTTCATCGATTAAGTCTAGAGCCAACCTTTGTCCTTCCTCATTTTCCTCAGCATTGAAAGCCTGAATCCTTGGAGAGGAATGTGATATCTCCACTGGAACTACTGCTTCTGCCCCATACGCCAACATGAAGGGAGTTGCTCCTGTCGTGACTCTACAGGTAGTCCTATAGGCCCATAATATGGGAAGTATCTCATCCACCCAATTATTTCTTGACTTCTCGATCCTCTTCTTTAGTCCATCCAGGATTATTCGATTTGCTACTTTCGCTTGCCCATTGGCTTGTGGGTGAGCCACGGAGGTGAACCGTAACACAATTTCATATTCTTCACAATACTTCTTGAATTCCTCGTTGTAAAACTGCGTTCCATTGTCGGTGACTAGGACACGGGAAATTCCATATTGGCACATAATGTTTTCCCACAGGAATTGTGCAACCTGTTTAGTTGTGATTTTGGCCAAGGGTTTGGCTTCAATCCACTTAGTGAAATAATCAATGGCTACAATCAGAAACTTCCTTTGTGCCGTGGCCATAGGGAAAGGCCCTAGAATATCCATCCCCCACATAGCAAAGGGAATAGGCGAGTTGATAGATGTCAGCATCTCGGGAGGTTGTCTAACAACAGGTGCATGCTTCTGACAGCGGTCACACTTCTTCACATATTCTTTGGCATCAGCCATCATTTCCGGCCAATAAAAGCCTAGACGAGTTATCTTATGAGCCAAGGCCCTGCCCCCCAAGTGTTGTCCACAAATACCTTCATGCACTTCTTCAAGAGCCAAACGTGCCTCATCAGGCCTGAGACACCTCAAGTAGGGAACCACGAAAGATCTTTTGTAAAGAATCCCATCTATCAAAGAGTACCTTAGTGCTCGAACAGTTAACTTCCGTGCTTCAGTTACATCACTTGGCAACCAACCGGTTTGAATGTGAGCCTTGATAGGATCAATCCATGACGTCCCCTGGCCTATGGGAGCCACAAGCTTAACATCTATGCTTCGTGTCTTCAAAACACGAAAGTACACACTTCCCGAACTTTCTTCTATCTCAGATGAAGCAAACTTTGATAGCGCATCTGCCTTAGCATTTTCTTCCCTTGGAATGTGTTCAACATGGAATTCATTAAATTGGGTCATCACAGCCCTTACTAGGCGGACATACTTAGCCATCGTATCATCCCTTGCCTCAAATTCTCCCTTTACCTGGGATATGATCAGCTTCGAGTCTCCCCGGACCTTTAAGTTTTTGACTCTAAGTGTCCCAGCTAGACCAAGGCCAGCTATCAGGGCTTCATATTCTGCCTCATTATTTGTGGTTGGGAAGTCTAGCTTCATAGCATACTCAATTAAGAACCCATCAGGGCTTTGCAAAACCAATCCTGCTCCACTAGAGTTTGTTTTTGATGCTCCATCAAAATAGAGAACCCAATATTCTTTATCATCCTTCTCTTTGCCCCCATTATCGACTCACTTGTCTTGAGGTATGGCATCTTTCTGCCCCCCGACTTCTTGGTTGGGTATGGTACATTCCACCACGAAGTCAGCTAGTGCCTGGGCTTTTATTTCCGTACGTGGCTTATACTTGAGATCGAACTCTCCCAGCTCTATTGCCCACTTAATTAATCTCCCACTTTCCTTGGGACTGTGAATGATATTTCTCAGGGGCTGATTTGTTAGCACCTCAATCTGGTGAGCCTGAAAATAAGGACGCAGCTTTCTCGAAGCCATTACCAAGGCTAAAGCAAATTTCTCAATAGTTGAATAATTCAACTCAGCACCGTGCAAAATTTTGCTGACATAGTATACGGGTTTCTGAACTTTCAGTTCCTCCTTAACCAACACCGCGCTCAAGGCGCTCTCTGAAACAGCCAAGTACAAGAATAAAACTTCATTCAAAGATGGTTTGGCCAACAACGGGGCCTGAGCCATATACTTCTTTAACTCTTCGAATGCCTTCTGGTTTTCCTCATTCCATACAAAGTCCTTGATGTTCTTTAGTGACTTGAAAAATGATAGGCACTTGTCTCCTGACTTGGAGACGAATCGTCCTAGCGCAGCAACCCTTCCGGTGAGTTTCTGAACATCCTTGACAGTTTTTTGCGGTTCCATGTCCAGGATCGCCTTTATTTTATCGGGGTTAGCCTCAATTCCTCTCTTTGAGACCATCAATCCCAAGAATTTCCCAGATCCTACTCCGAAAGCACACTTCGTAGGATTCAACATCATCTTGTGGTACCTCAGGACCTCAAAAGCTTCCCTCAAATGGGTTATATGATCAGTCTTTACTAGACTCTTGACTAACATGTCATCAACATAGACTTCCATAGTTTTTCCAATAATGTCCTTAAAAATTTTATTCACCAACCTTTGATAGGTGGCTCCTGCATTCTTGAGACCAAACGCCATAACAAGATAACAATAAACACCAAAGTCAGTGATGAATGATACCTTTGGAATGTCATCCTTATGCATTTTGATCTGGTTGTATCCGCTAAATCCATCCATGAAACTCAGCATCTCATGCCCAGCAGTGGCATCAATCAAAGTATCAATCCTTGGCAGCGAAAAACAGTCTTTAGGGCATGCATCATTCAGATCAGTAAAGTCTATACACATCCTCCACTTTCCATTAGCCTTCCTCACCATTACAGGGTTTTCTAACCACTCCGGAAATTGGATCTCCTCAATGAAACCAGCCTCTAAGAGCTTTTCTACTTCCTGTTTTATAGCCTCTTGTCTTTCCGGGGCAAAATTTCTTTTCTTTTGTTTCACTGTCTTCCGGCTTGGATCCACGTTTAACCTGTGAGTAATCAATTCCGGGTCTATGCCTGGCATATCAGCTGCTGACCATACAAACACATCACTATTTTTTTGCAAAAATTTCACCAACTTCCCTCTAAGGGGCTCCTCTAATGTGGCTCCAATGAAAGTCATCCTCTCAGGATTCTCGGGGTCTAAAGGAACCGAAACCAAGTCTTCTGCTGGCTTTCCTCTCTTCTCGTCATTTTCTCGGACATCCATATCTTCAATAGGAAGAACCTGCCCCCCGACTCCATCTGCCCTCAAAGAGGCCACATAACAGCTTCTAGCCATTTTTTGATCTCTTTTCTCTTCTCCAATCCCGTTTCGGGTGGGAAACTTTATAACTGAATGGTAGGAAGAGGGGACTGCCTTAAAGGCATGTATCCCTGTTCTCCCCATGATAGCATTATAAGTTGAACTAGCCTTTACTACCACGAAATCCAACATCTGCGTTGCTTGTCTTGGTTCCGTACCTATGGTGGTTGGCAGTTTGATTATCCCTTCCACAGGACATTCTACTCCAGCAAATCCATATATCAGCATGTCGGTTGGTGTCAACTGGGAATCGTTATACCCCATCCTTAGAAAGGCGTCGTGGAGCAATATATCCACAGAAGCACCATTATCCACAAGAACCCTCTTAACTGGGCTATTTCCTATTATTGGTGTTATGACCAACGGGTCGTCATGAGGAAACTTTACGCCCTCTAGGTCAGAATCATCAAAAGCCAATGTTACTTCTGTCCTGGCCCTCTTCGGGGCTTCTCCAACAATATGCATAACCTCTCTAGTATATGCCTTTCTTGAATTTTTGGACAATCCAGCAGCAGTTGGACCTCCAAAGATCGTGTTTATCACAGGTCCTCGAGGGCGTCACGGTCCTCCAAAAATTGCATTTATAACCGGCCCTCTAGGTTGGGGATTCCGCCCCTGATCGTCTTGGTCCCTCCTACGATCTTCAAAGTTCTTCCTTCCATTATTATTTCTGTCCCTCCATCTCCAATATACTTATTCAATCTTCCTTTTCGAATCAAAAACTCAATTTCATCTTTCAATTGCCTACACTCATCGGTGTCATGGCCAACATCCTTATGAAACCTGCAATACTTGCTCTTATCTAGCTTGGCGGTATCAGCCTTCAAGGGCTTAGGCCAGCGAATATCTCTATCTTTCTCAATCTCCATCAAAATCTGACTTCTAGGAGCATTCAGCTTAGCGTATTCAGTGAACTTTTGCCCAGGTCCTCCTTTCTTGGAGGTTGAATCAGGGTTTTGTTCGGTTCTAGGATATTTGTCCTTTGCAATATATTCTAAATCAGTTTTCCGCTTCTTGCCTCCGGTGGGCTCATTACTTACTACGGTCTTCCTCATACTTTCTTCAACCTTGATATACTTCCCTGCCCTCTCTTGGAGCTGCAACATGCTTTCAGGGGGACGTTTGGCCAAGGACATCTTGAAAAACTCGTCCCTAGTTCCTTGTTGCAGTGCTATCATGGCTACCTTATCATCAAGGTCCGGGACTTTTAAAGCCTCCTTTGTGAAACGATTCAGGTAATCTCTCAAGGATTCCTTAGCTCCCTGCACAATACTCATAAGAGATGCTGAACTTTTCTCATGGACTCTCCCACTGATGAATTGCTTAATAAAAGCCTGACTTAACTCTCTGAACGATCCAATAGAGTTTGGGGGTAAGCGACTGTACCATCTTTGAGCCATACCCGACAAGGTTTGAGGGAAGGCCCGACACTTAATAGCGTCATTCACGGGTTACAGCAGCAGTGCATTAGAGAATGTCCTGACATGGTTAGCGGGGTCTCCAGTGCCATCATAGGCTTTGATAGTGGGCATCTTGAATTTCCTTGAGATATGGGCATTCATTATCTCTTTTGTGAAGGGTGGAGTTGGATCATCAGGATCTCCAAGGGGAAAGAGATTGCTTGGATCAGTTCTTGGGACGACAGCCCTTCTTCGTACCGGACCATCCAGGTCTATGAAAGGAGGAGGATTTCTCCCCCTAGGAGGTATCTGGGGTCTGGTGGCCTGGTGAGCTTCAAAGTCACGCCTCAGCCTTTGGATCTCAGCCTCATGAGCCCTTATCCTTTCCTGCACTTCCTGGGGATTCGCCCCTTGGGTGCTTCGAGGGCGTTGCCTTCCATCGGCCATCGGCTCCTTGCCAGGACGTCTCCTTCTTGGTGCCACTTCATCATCCGAAGATTCGGAATCTCTCTCAGTGTAAGGACCAGAAAATTCCTGATCCTCGGGGATAGGAGCCAAACCTTGTATATAAGGGGGCGATTGCCCTCGTGCTTCACTTCGCCCAGCATATCCACTTCCTCCAACCTCGGGGTAAAGGGGCATCCCATAAGGGGGGTTAGTAGTAACAACAGTTGAATATTCATACCCGACGGGTCGAGAATTCACAGGTATATGTACTTGTTGAACTTGAGGATTCGTACCTTGAATAGTCGGGGGAGTCGTCCCTTGTGGCTGAGGTTGAGTTGCCCCTATCTGGGCTTCCGGTTGAGTAGATGCATAAGTTGAGTGGGGAGGAATCTCCACGGTTGACAAAATCACCTGAGTTGTCCCTGATGGTGTTCCCTCCTCCAGAGCGCTAGTTGTGCTCCGTGTTCTCGCCATGGGTATTGTTCACTTCCCACAGACGACGCCAAATGTTATGGATAAAAAACTAATATATATAATTGCTGTATTTAATACTAAGGAACGTGAGCTGCGAAGCTCGATTTGACTGCTCTTGTGTTTCGTGACTCAATCTGCCTTAACAAGATGCCTACGTACCTTGCTGATTGCCAAGGATCAAGTCAAAAAACGTAGTTCTTGGTTTGTGGGGTGAGGCCCCTTATATAGATGTGGGAGTCCTTGAATTGGACTTGGTATAAGAGACTTTGTGGTCAAGCCTCTGAATTATGATAGACTTAGGAGTCCTAGGAAGTAGGAAGTTGATTCCTTATCCCATGAGGTTCCTTGGAGGCCAATCTACAAGGATTTATATCTCCATTAGGACTTATCTTAATAGCTGTTTTTCTCCCTTATTTATTAATTACGAAATTAATAAATAATCAGGGTTTTTGGGCCTTCTTTGTTCCATTAGGCCTGATCTGGTCCATCAGGCCTGATCGACGTGTTAACCTTTCTGGTCTGAATGTCATACAACTTCTTATTGGGTCTTGCAGCTCAAACTGTAACATTTAATTATGTAATCAGGATTTATTTATCCCTATCAACTCCCATAATAATCACATAATAATTATTTATTGATAAAAAATAATTGCACGATATTTCGTGGATATTACAAAACAATTTCAATTTACCGATATCAATAAGATCGGCTTTCAATAGCTTTTGAAAATAATACATTTAAATAAATATTTTCAGAAATTAATAAGGATTAATATAACACTTAACAATTAGCGCATTGCCGTTTAATAACACCAACTCGTCAAACAGGAATAAAATATCCACCATTTTATCCCTTATAAATCATAAGAGTATATATATATATATTCAAATAATATTTATAATAATTCTAAATATACGAGATATTACAATCTACCCCCCTTATAAGGATTCCGTCCTCGGAATCAGCAGAAGAAAGGACTGGGGATCTTCTGGCCAACTTTCCAATCTTGCATACATAACTTTTCTCAAAATTTCAAATAACATTGAAATTCCTTAAACATCACAGTTATCATGGTAGCTCCACTCTGCAACACTGTTCCATCCACCTCCTTTGACCAATTCCTCAATAGAATCACTTTTACTGATTGCGAGAGAGAAGAATAGAGAGAAAGATAAAGAGAAAGAGAAAGAAAAAGAGAGAGAGAGATAGAGTTAAATAGAGAGAGAAATAAAGAGACAGACTGACTTCGTTATATGTCACCGATATTCTAATCGCATTGCAATCCACTGTTACTGTTGGTAATCCCCTGACCTAGCCTTACTTTGACTTGACCAAGGTAACTCATCATAACTTGATTGGCATACCTTCGAATATTTCAGATGATAAAATCATGGAATTTCAAAGAGAAAAGAATTTTATATCATAACGAGTGTTCCACCATTGTGGTTACTAAAACCTGAATTTGTGAGAAAGTATTGTTGAAATGAAAGGATAACCGAGAGATCAATATGATCAAATGAATTTGGTATTGCGTGTCCAAATTAAGACACTACTACAGGTTGTTAACCTTCTTGTAGTCACAATACACACAAGTGATAGCGTCCCATCCAACCCCTATCACACAGACAGGTATACCTTGTGTCCCCTATAGTTAGGGTTGTTCATCTCAGTCAGAATAAAAGAATATCAAAGGAATTCAAAATCAAATGAATAAAACTGAAAAGATTCAAGGCTGATATCTCTAGATGAAATGGAATCCAGAAAATAAGATTCTGGCATAAAATGACTAAACGAGTGTTAAGGAATATATCCTCTAACAGATACCTCTTTTTGAGAGAGGTCAAAAGAAATTATAAAAAGAGAAGGTATTGCCAAGGTCTTAGTACTTATCTTCTATTTGAACTCTTCTGTTGACTCGTCTTTCAATTCTAGACAATTCTTCATACTCTAAGGATATCGATAATCTTCATTATTGTCGAGTCGTAGTAGCCCCGAAAGATTCCACAATAGACGTTTGCAGCTTCCCGGAGTTTCATCCAGCTGAACACAACCATCTCAAACGAATGCGCCTATCTTAACTTATTCGTTGCTACTATATCCACTAGTCCAACAGGAACTCGATATGAGCTCAAACGTCCTCACATAGCTATACACACTCCTACACACTCTCATTTCTAGTTTACTATAACCTCAGCTCTGATACCAACCTGTAACGCCCCCCCAAATCCGGGGTTAAGGGATTTGGCCGTCACTATGAAACCTCAATCCAAATTAACCTGTTAAATCAATAAATAAATGCCAGCCGAAGATACTTATCATCTATGACCCCAATTAATCCAAGATCTTTTAAGGTTACAGTTCTAGAAACAAGATGTCCAAATTCCACAAATAAATTTTCACTTTCTTTTAAAACTCTTTTCAACAAATTCCAATTCACTACTAACCCGCTAGTATAACTTTGAAAAGAAGTATACTAGGCCCAACTATAAAATAACACAATTAAAATATCATATACTATAAAAAGCTTTACATAACAGAACTTACACTAGTTCGCAAACCCTGGACCAACCACCTTCCAAAAGCTTCTTATTTGCTTTCTCGAATCACGCAGCTAAACAACGCAAGCTAATCCTCACTGGAGGTTAAATTTAAAAAAACAGGAAAGTATGAGTGTTAGGGATGAATCACACGCTAATAATACATGCAAGTATACGCGTTCGCAAGTAATATAGAATACTTTCTAGTTCGTTCCCACAGAGACTCAGACTAATTATGTTCAATTAAACTCACTCACCAATGTATGATTACTTCTCAATGTTAAGACAATAACACTTAGATTTGATTAACTAATTATTAACTACAATTAACTACTAGAATTAAGCACTTAATTAACACTTAAATTAACAATATTAAAACACTCATGAGATCACAACTTCATTACTACTTCCTTCAATGGTCATTATTATTACCCTTAGCATGCAACAGTGATGATATTAATCGAATAACACGAAATTGATAAAAGCCAACTTTCATTGTACTAATACCATTCTACCAAACATCCACAATTAAGATAGAAGTTGAATATGCATCAATTATGTTGAGTCCCTATATGTCTACAGAAATTGACAACATAACGACATAAGAACAAGTTATTCCTTTTGATTACAAAGGGCGAATAAAACGGTTAGAGTTACCCACTAATCATGTAAAATCTTACATGAACCTATGCTAGCATGGCAAGTTCTAAATCTCAAGATCCACCGTCGCTTCACAAGAGATTAACACCCTATCTTATATGTTCGCGATGCACATAAGACGAATTCGCACAACCAATACTAGATATCATACAATCATCACACACTAAGGTATTAAACAACTAACTAAAGAATTCCATAGTAAATCCGTTACGACCCCATGATCACGATTAGCCCATAATAGCACTCATCGTCATCATGGGTTCATATGAAAACATGATAAATAAACATAAGAGAATAATAACTAAACTAATTATATTAAACCAGAGTACGCCACAAGAGTAAATAGGTTAAAAGCAAAGAAAACTAGCATCCAACATTACAACGAAATAAAGAATCACAAGAAATTATGCTTCCTCTTCGTTGCGGTGTACTAAAACGGTCTTCTTCCTTATCGCCTTCGCTCCTTGATTAATACAACGATCCAACATTTTGTGAAACGTCTCTGAAATCTACTTATATATGAGTCCCATAAAACCCAGATTACTCAGAAGTTGGAAGCCAAACACAAATAGGAGTCTAAAATATTTATTCTGAATTCACGACCCTGCGCGGCTGCTCAGCATAGCTGAGCGAGCGCTCAGACCCTTTCTGGAAAAATGATCTGTTTGCTCCGTTTCTTCGCTGCAATCTGCTCCTCTCTTCCCACTTACAATGCTAAACACATGCCAAGGCTTATTATTGATGAATTCTCCCCCGAAATGCCGAAATGCACAAACACTAGAAAAACGCATCAACTACACAAAATACTTGATTTCAAGACACCAATTTAAGCTATTATAAGACGTTCTAAGTGGTATAAAATGCTACTTATCACACCCCCAAACTTAAATCAATGCTTTTCCTCAAGCGTCACAGACTCAAAAACAAAATAAAAACATGCATGAATGCAATCTATATGAAATACAACGATCCCCCTTACTACGACCAAACCAACCAACTTACGACATCTCAACAAATGCAATTAGGCGACTAAAGATCAATCAAATCATGCAAACTAACATACAGCCAGAAACATGGTATGTGCAGATGCTTAACAGATATGCTTCGGAACTAGATCAATTATCATGACTCAACTATCATCAAGGCAATCACATGATTATACAAAGAATAAAAATTCTAGGCACAAAGTGACTTATAACACTACATGAATCCTGGAGCTTATTACGGAATCATGCTTTTTATTTATAACAACAATGCTTATTTGACCGTGCAATGAGAGAGGTCCACAAAAGACTTATACAATGGCATCCATGTAGCGAGCGTTAGGTTAGCGGATCCCAGACTATAAAAGCCTTAGGTCACTAGGCACAAAGTCCCCTAAGAACTTAATAACTTGAATACCAAAGAGCCCACTCGTGATCAATTATGTATTAACTCTTTATTTTTTTTTCTTTTATTTTTTCTCTTTGTTTTTTCCTTCTCTTTTTTTTTCAAAATTTCTGAGCAAGTGCGTTTCGCTCCATCTTGCACAACCCTAGACTACTCGCATAAACATACGAGCCGGCTACTAGCCATATGACGCCTAACCACAATTAGCAACGAATTCCATTTTTTACTCCATTTTTTTCTTTTCATACCTTTATCACTAAGAACCTATTATAAAATTCTAAGCATAATAAATAGATTAACCTCGAAAACAATCAGACCATAACAACCATCTAGTCCTTAAGCATTCTCTAAGACTTAGTGAAAATACAAGTGTTTCTAGCATGCATATCAACCTACACGACTCAACATCACTTTAACGCTATCACTACACTCGCATCGACATCACAAATCAATTGGTAAATCAGCGCAAAAGGGATCATGGCATATGCATGAGCTACATGACATGATAAATAAATAAAGCTATAAATAAAAAAAAATATATGGCAAAAATTATGCAATTATATGAACTAAACTATCATGAATATGCAACTATATGACACACACACACAAAATATTCCACACACACAAAATATTCCTTAACTACCACCCCCAAACTTAAAATCTTCGCTGTCCCCAGTGAAGGTGTTAGAAAGGAACACAGGGTATACCTACTCGGAGAGATCATCATCATCATCATCCTCAGAGGGTGGTGTATTAGGAGGCGGATATGCAGAGTCCTCACCAAAAACTGGCCACTCGATGTCCGCTCTAAGGCCTCGAAAAGCGGTCCCTAGTGCAAGGGTGAGCTCCTGAGCAAACCTGCTCTGCGTCTTGTACATAGCATCCATCCTCCGTGACAGCCTCCTATACTGGGCATCAGCCATCCCAGTACCCTCCTGAGCTCTAGAAGAACCAGCCTCATCACGCCTTGGCCTCTCCATGGTAGCACCTCGTGCTGGACGCCCTCCTGGAAGACCATAACCTAGCCCATGCTCCTCAGGCTCACCACCGGTCCACTCCTGCATCGCATACAGAGTCCCGGAGTCAATAGGAGCGGCCGACAACTACAACTGCTCATGAGACGGCCACTGAACTCCCACCGCTCGGCAAAGCTTGGTAACCGTAGATGCATAAGGGATGTTCATGTGCTTAGCTCCCCTCAAAAACTTCAGAATTCCCTGGTATATGAACTCACCAAGGTCCACATAGTACTCCTCATTCAAAATTCCCCACAACAACCGTGCTCTCTCAACTGTGACCTCATGTGCATGCGAAGAAGGCAAAATATTAGCACAAATAAACGCATTCCATGCACGGGCATACCTGTTCATCACGATCGCCGGAAAGTGACGATACTCATTAGTTCCAGTCTTGAAGGTCCATACTGTGCCTGACCTACAGAGAGTAGCACAAATCAAATCCAAGTCAAAATCCTCAGCAGTCTTCTCGTTCCAGTTCTCCTCCGTGGGCTTCCTCTATCTCTGCCCAATCACACAGCGAATCGCCGCAGGGTGATAATCCACCGTCATCCCCCGGACCACAGAATATCCATTCTTCTCGGCCTTCACGTTCGCATAGAACTCGCAAACCACACTCATCGGCACTGCTTCAGGTGACTCACAAAAAGCTATCCACCCCTTCTCAGCAATCATAGGTAACAACTTACCATCCCTCCCCGATGGTAAGAATCCCCTCTCCTTCAAAATTGGCTTCCCCAGAAGCCTACTGTACTCCTCCTCAGCAGCCCTATCATTCAAACGAGGCCTCGCAGTGGTACCCCTCGAGGAATCAGCAGTAGGGACAATGCTACTGCTATCGATAGTCCTTGCTCTCTTGGGTGCCATCGAAACTGAGTAAAAGTGCTTGAGATTTATGTTTTTGTGTTCGGGAGAGAGTTGAAGTGTTGAAAGTGTATGGGAGATATATGGGATAGGTGTATGTATATATAGGGTATGGATTAAGGTAGAATTTGATTATGAGTGGGTTTAAGGGTTAAAATCATGGGATAATGGGGAAATAGATCGTGGGTTTATGGGCTGTATTTTGTGTTTTTATTTTTCTGATTTTTTATTGAACATAAAAAAATTTCTCCCAGTCGGCCCCTGAGCGATCGCTCAGCAGAGCTGAGCGGGCGCTTAGGGGGCTTCTGGAATTTTTTTTTTCCAGGCTCCTTTTTTCTGATTTTTTTATTGTTTTGGATAGGTTATTAACTTCTAAAGGTTCCTATAACAACAAATCATGGGTTGCCTCCCACGAAGCACTTCTTTTTTGTCATTAGCTTGACGTTGCGTACCTTTCCTCAAGTTGACAATAAAATGGCACTAACCACTTCCCGGTTTTCCGTGTCTCCATAGTAGTGCTTCAAACGCTGACCATTAACCTTGAATGCTTGGTCCGGATCATTCTCAAAAATCTCCACCGCTCCATGTGAAAACACAGTTTTGACAATAAAAGGTGCAGACCACCGTGATTTCAACTTTCCAGGAAAAAGTCGGAGACGAGAGTTGAATAAGAGAACTTATTGCCCCGCCACGAATAACTTGGGATGTAGCATCCTATCGTGCCAACTTTTTACCTTTTCCTTGTACATTTTGTTGTTCTCATACGCTTGGAGTCGAAATTCATCAAGTTCATTAAGCTGAAGCATTCGCTTCTTTTCAGCTGCATCTAGATCCAGGTTTAACTTCTCCAATGCCCAATAGGCCTTATACTCAAACTCCGCAGGTAAATGACATCCCTTACCATACACCAGTTGAAACGGGGACATACCAAATGGAGTTTTGTATGTTGTTCTGTAAGCCCAAACATTTTCATCGAGCTTTAAAGACCAATCATTCCTTGACGGACAAACAACCTTCTCTAAGATGCGCTTGATCTCTCTGTTAGACACTTCTGCTTGACCATTTGTTTGCGGATGGTAGGCAGTAGCAACTCGATGATTCACATTGTAGCGCTGCATCATAGAAGTGAACTTACGGTTGCAGAAATGCGACCCTTCATCACTTATAATTACTCGTGGCATTCCAAACCTTGTGAAAATCTGCTTATGAAGAAAATTCAACACTGCCTTTGCATTATTTGTCGGTAGAGCTTTGACTTCTACCCATTTTGAGACATAATCGACTGCCAACAAGATGTACTGATTGTTGCAGGATGATACAGAAGGCCCCATGAAATCGATTCCCCAAACATCAAAGACCTCGACTTCAAGCATAATATTTAACGTCATCTCATCCTTTCTCGTAAGATTTCCCACTATTTGGAAACGATCACACCTTAAAAATAAACTGATGAGCATCCTTAAACAAAGTAGGCCAGAAAAAACCTGCTTGCAGAATACGAGCTGCCGTCTTCTCACCACCATAGTGTCCACCATAAATTATGGAGTGGCAGTCTCGTAATATCCCCTCCGTCTCACAGAATGGGATACATCTCCTGATGATCTGGTCAGCTCCCTGTCTAAACAAATACGGTTCATCCCACATATATCACTTCACCTCATGCAGAAACTTCTTCTTTTGAGCTGTGGTCAAATTAGGAGGCATTATATTGCTGACAAGATAATTCACAATATCTGCGAACCATGGCACTTCCTCCTGAACTGCGAACAACTGCTCATCCGGAAAAGATTCGTTGATCAACGTCTTATCATGTGAAGTAGACTCGGGATTCTCCAATCTAGAGAGATGGTCAGCTACTTGATTCTCAGTACCTTTTCGATCCTTGATCTCTAACTCAAATTCTTGTTGCAAGAGCACCCAACAAATTAGTCTCGGCTTCGAATCCTTCTTGGAAGCCAAATAACGAATGGCCGCATGATCAGTGAATACTGTTACTTTTGTCCCTAGCAGATAAGATCGAAATTTTTCGAAACCGAAGACTATAGCCAAGAGCTCTTTCTCAATAGTGGTGTAGTTTATTTGGGTCCCATTTAAGGTCTTGCTAGCATAGTAGACTACATGAAAGAGATTATTCTTGCGCTGCCCAAGAACTGCACCCACCGCATAATCACTCGCATCACACATCATCTCAAAGGGCTCTGTCCAATCAGGTGCTGTAATAACTGGTGCAGTGATCAAACTCTTCTTAAGAGTCTCGAATGCCGTCAAAAATTCATCATCAAATTTGAAAGGCACATCCTTCTCAAGCAAGTTGCACAGCGGCTTAGATATCTTCGAAAAGTCCTTGATGAAATGCCGATAAAAACCCGCATGACCAAGAAAACTACGGATTCCTTTTACAGAAATAGGTGGTGGAAGATTTTCAATGACTCCCACCTTGGCTTTGTCCACCTCAAGACCCTTGCTCGAGACCTTTTGCCCAAGAATAATGCCTTCACGCACCATAAAATGACAATTTTCCCAATTTAGCACCAAATTAGTTTCCACACACCTTTTGAGCACTGCACGAAGATTATTCAAACATTCATCATACGAATGTCCAAAGACGGAGAAGTCGTCCATGAACACCTCGACATTATTTCCAATCATGTCAGATAATATAGCCATCATACATCTCTAAAAAGTGGCCGGTGCGCCACATAACCCAAATGAAACTCTGCGAAAAGCAAACGTGCCAAATGGAAAAGTGAAGGTAGTCTTTTCTTGATCCTCTGGTGCAATACAAATCTGATTATACCCTGAGTAGCCATCCAGAAGACAATAATACTCATGACCAGCCAACCTGTTAAGCATCTGATCAATAAACGGAGGCGGGAAGTGATCCTTCCTTGTGGCCTTGTTTAATTTTCTGTAATCCATGCATACTCTCCATCCTGTGACTGTTCGAGTGGGGATGAGCTCGTTCTTCTCATTTGCTACCACAGTGATACCTCCTTTCTTAGGTACACATTGCACGGGGCTTACCCAAGAACTGTCAGAAATAGGATAAATGATTCCTGCATCCATCCACTTCAGAATTTCTTAAGAGCTTGTCCTCCTCACTACCTGAGAGGTCAGATGCAATAATAACAGGTAAAGTAGATGCATCACCTAAAAAAACATACCTCAAGTGTTCAGGCAATGGCTTAAGCTCCAAGGTGAGTGCTTCCTCAATTGATGGTTTGAGCTTTCCTTTAGAATTTTTGAGGTCAGAAGTACCAAGAGATTCAAACGGCATGTCTAGCTTTCGCCTCCAGGGAGAAGCATTAAGATATTGTAGTTGCTCATTGCCATCCTCGTCATCACTATCAAAATCCCCCACTAAGGCTTTCTCTAATGCATCAGACATTATCATATGATCGAGTGCTGAAGTAACCGCAGAATCAATCAAATCCACTTTTAAGCACTCCTCATCTTCTGTAGGGAATTTCATTGCTTTGAATACATTGAATGTCACATCCTGATCCTGCACCCGCATAGTAAGTTCACCTTTCTGCACATCTATCAAGGTACGACCTGTAGCAAAGAAAGGTCTTCCTAAGATTATGGGAATCTTCTTATCTTCCTTGAAATCCAGAATAACAAAGTCTGCAGGAAAGAAGAGCTTATCCACCTTGACTAGCACATCCTCCACTATGCCTCTTGGGTAAGTAATAGAACGATCAGCCAATTGTAGAGACATGTAGGTGGGCTTTGGATCAGGCAAATCCAACTTTTTAAAGATCGACAATGGCATCAGATTGATGCTTGCTCCCAAATCACAAAGGCACTTGTCAAAAGACAACTTGCCAATGGTGCAAGGAATGGTGAAGCTACCTGGATCTTTAAGCTTTGGAGGTAACTTTTGTTGCAGCACAGCACTGCATTCTTCCGTTAGAGCAATGGTCTCAAGGTCATTCAGTTTCACCTTCCTTGAAAGAATACTCTTCAGAAACTTCGCATAACTAGGAATTTGCTCCAGAGCCTCAACGAAAGGTATATTGATGTGAAGTTTCTTGAACACCCCCAGAAACTTACCGAACTGCTTATCCAGCTTTTGTTGTTGCAATCTCTTAGGGAAAGGTGGTGGAGGATAGAGCTGTTTCTCCCCTGTATTACCCTCAGGCAGAGTGTGTTCAACAGTAGTCTTCCTTGGTTTCGTCGCTTTCTCCTTTTGCTTAGCTTCTTCATCTCCAACTTCAGCTTCTCCTTCTTTTGCTTTTTCAGCATCAACAACTTTTCCAGACCTTAAGGTAATAGCTTTGACTTGCTCTTTAGCTTCCTTACTTCCTGGTACTTCAGTATCATTGGGAAGTGTGCCAGGTTGACGATTGAAC
This sequence comes from Apium graveolens, assembly GCF_009905375.1. Classification (NCBI taxonomy): domain Eukaryota; kingdom Viridiplantae; phylum Streptophyta; class Magnoliopsida; order Apiales; family Apiaceae; genus Apium; species Apium graveolens. Next base: position 203,941,558 of record NC_133653.1, read on the forward strand.
ACTACAATGGCTATTTGACCAATTTGATTTTCCAAGGTCTTGATCGACATCGCCTGACTCTTGCACAACAGCTTAAGTTCCTCAAAATCAGCACTAGTGGGTGCAGCTGCACCTCCCTGTTGAGGATATGACTGCCTTTGAGCATATTGCTGCAGTTGCTGGAATCCAGGTGGATTGAACTGCTTACTCACACCTTGCTGATATGGTTGCTGAATAGCATTCTGATTATTACCCCAGCTGAAATTTGGATGATTTCCGTTGTTAGGATGATAAGTAGCTGGCACAGGCTGCTGTTGTTGCTGATAATTGTTCATATACTGAACAGATTCCTTAACAAGAGAACACTGATCCGTAGCATGAGAACCTGCACAAAGCTCACAGACCATAGCTATCTGATTGACTCCATAGGTGGCTAGAGAATCGACCTTCATAGACAGCGCTTGGAGCTGCGCTGCAATAACGGTGGCTGCATCGACTTCCAGAATACCTGCTACCTTCCCAGGCATTATCCTTTGAGTTGGGTTTTGATGCTCATTTGCAGCCATAGTCTCAATAAGATTATAAGCCTCAGTATAGCTTTTGGCCCACAAGGCGCCTCCAGCTGCTGCATCGAGCATGGGCCGAGATTGGGCCCCCAAACCATTATAGAAACCAGTGATCACCATCCAATCGGGCATTCCATGATGTGGACACTTTCTCAATATCTCCTTGTAGCACTCCCAAGCTTCACACATAGATTTTGTAGGTTGCTGCGCAAACTGAGTAAGAGCACTCCTCATAGCAGCAGTCTTTGCCATTGGATAAAACTTCACCAGAAACTTTTGTGCAAGATCTTGCCAAGTAGTGATGAACCCAGCTGGTTCAGAATGTAACCAGTCCTTAGCTTTATCCCTCAGAGAGAATGGGAAAAGCCTCAGCTTGATAGCCTCATCAGTCACACCATTATATTTGAAAGTACTGCAGATCTCGACAAAATTCCTTATGTGCATGTTGGGGTCTTCAGTCGCAGCACCTCCAAAAGAAACAGAATTCTGCACCATCTGAATAGTGCCCGGCTTGATTTTAAAAGTGTTAGCCTGAATAGCCGGATGAAGAATGTTTGACTGAATGTCATCAATTTTAGGCCGAGAAAAGTCCATAAGAGCTGGATCTGCCGGAACAATACGATCACCCATGATTACTGGCTCTTTCTGCTCATTTCCTGAATCCGAATCTTCAAAATCTATTTTCTCTGGAATATCAAGAACTTCGTCTGTCTCCTCAGCTGTATCTAAAGTCCTCTTGCGAGTACGAGAACGAGTTTGCATAAACGCTCGCTAAAGTACCTGAAACACAACCGGAAACGATAAGTACACACGTCTTAATCACTGAGTCCTAATGACCAATGATGGTAAGTACATAAACTAAACAAATACGCCGAGTCCCCGGCAGCGGGGCCAAAAACTTGTTAGGGCGGAATCACACGCTAATAATACACGCAAGTATACGCGTTCGCAAGTAATATAGAATACTTTCTAGTTCGTTCCCACAGAGACTCAGACTAATTATGTTCAATTAAACTCACTCACCAATGTATGATTACTTCTCAATGTTAAGACAATAACACTTAAGATTTGATTAACTAATTATTAACTACAATTAACTACTAGAATTAAGCACTTAATTAACAATATTAAAACACTCATGAGATCACAACTTCATTACTACTTCCTTCAATAGTCATTATTATTACCCTTAACATGCAACAGTGATGATATTAATCGAATAACACGAAACTGATAAAAGCCAACTTTCATTATACTAATACCATTCTACCAAACATCCACAATTAAGATAGAAGTTGAATAGGCATCAATTATGTTGAGTCCCTATATGTCTACAGAAATTGACAACATAATGACATAAGAACAAGTTATTCCTTTTGATTACACATGGCGAATAAAACGGTTAGAGTTACCCACTAATCATGAAAAATCTTACGTGAACCTATGCTAGCATGGCAAGTTCTAAATCTCAAGATCCACCGTCGCTTCACAAGAGATTAACACCCTATCTTATATGTTCGCGACGCACATAAGACGAATTCGCACAACCAATACTAGATATCATACAATCATCACACTCTAAGGTATTAAACAACTAACTAAAGAATTCCATAGTAAATCCGTTACGACCCCATGATCACGATTAGCCCATAATAGCACTCATCGTCATCATGGGTTCATATGAAAACATGATAAATAAACACAAGAGAATAATAACTAAACTAATTAAATTAAACCAGAGTACGTCACAAGAGTAAATAGGTTCAAAGCAAAGAAAACTAGCATCCAACGTTACAACGAAATAAAGAATTACAAGAAATTATGCTTCCTCTTCGTTACGGTGTGCTAAAACGGTCTTCTTCCTTATCGCCTTCGCTCCTTGATTAATACAACGATCCAACCTTTTGTGAAACGTCTCTGAAATCTACTTATATAGGAGTCCCATAAAACCCAGATTACTCAGAAGTTGGAAGCCAAATAGAAATATGAGTCTGAAATATTTATTCTGAAATCACGACCCTGCGCGGCCGCTCAGCTTCCTGCGCGACCGCTCAGCATAGCTGAGCGGGCGCTCAGACCCTTTCTGAAAAAATGATCTATTTGCTCCGTTTCTTTGCTGCAATCTGCTCCTCTCTTCCCACTTACAATGCTAAACACATGCCAAGGCTCATTATTGATGAATTCTACCCCGAAATGCAACTAATACCCTGAAATGCACAAATACTAGAAAAACGCATTAACTACACAAAATACTTGATTTCAAGACACCAATTTAAGCTATTATAAGACGTTCTAAGTGGTATAAAATGCCACTTATCAATGAGCGAAATAAATGCTCAGCAAGATCATTGTAATATATATATTTGGTCGTTTTGATATAAAACCGACATCCACAATAGCGCAGATCATTTTAAAATCATAATTGCTGAAACATAAAATTTATTAAAGAATCGGATAATTGTTTCTCACTGTATTCAAAACTCTTTTTGATATTTTCGAGCGAAATGCTTTAGCAATACTTTGAATCTTGACGAGAATAAAACTCGTAAAATAGTATTTACAGAAATATCGTAAACAACAATAACATGAAACAATGAATATGAAATTGAATCATAAACTTTATTCAAAACTGAACTCTTGATCTTAATACTCATGTTGTTGTCATATCAAATTAGATATCAATATGAACTTTGATGCTCACAACATCCCATACTGAAGTCAACATTAATCATCTATACTAATACAACCTTTGATATTTAAGAACAACCTAAATATCCACATCAAGCAGAAACTGAATCAAAACTGTATTTCACCTTTTATTCAAAACAGAAACAGTTGATAAATAATTTATTCTATGAATATCAAAAATGATATGATAATTTAGATTGGAATCATTCTCCGATGGACGTACTATCACATGCTGATCAGCCCGTGTGATAGCACTGGTTCATGATTCATAGAAACATGTCCCCAAAAACACGAGTACTCAAATAAAAAGGCAATATACCTGCCTGTGGCAAAAATTGTGTAATAATATTACATATGACACTTAAAAATAGCCCTCCGCTGGACCGTCCGTCCCGGTCACTTACGCAATTATGATCCAATCTTAAAACCTTTTATTGAAAAGGGGTCATAATAATTGACACCCAAAATAATTTTATTCCCCCCATTATTTGGGTAGGAATCTTATTATTTTTGATAAGTAAAATCACTTAGATATTCTGAACATAGAATAACAAAAGAGTACTTGCATAAACAGAATCATTTAATTTAGTGATATGTAAAACATTTATCTAATCTGAACTGAGAATAAGGAAAGTAATACTTTCATAATAAGATTCAAAATAAATATCACTAGAACAATAAGTGATGATAGGGATACTTGCCTTTGGTTTTAGCAGTTAGTCACACTCACAAAGACGCATCTATTCTGACATTCTGTCTCAAAATATCACCGCCTTTATTCTACTAATCCTTTGGCCTGCTACTCATGCAGTGCTGCAACCTAATATTCCATACTATTCAACTCTAGCCTTTATCCACTTCATCTGGTCCTGATCATCTTGAAAAACTCGTATCTATAATTAAAAAATACAAATTTAATCGTCTAAACGAAATCACTCGACGAACTGCGTGTCAACACCCTATCGTCTACCCATACGATAGCCCACACATAATTATAACAGTTAAACATAAGGATCCGGACTCACATACGCACGTAATTCATATAGCACGTAAACACATAATTCACGTATCACATAATTCATATAACATATGACTCGGTTCGCCAAAAGGTTCGACTCGATACGTTTAAAACTAAAATCGGGTCAAAAATATGATTTATCGATCAAAAATCGACTAAGAATGATTCGTGAAACAAGCAACCTTTCGTAACAAAAGAATTTGGGTCTCTAAAGTATTTTTAATGAAAGAGAAATATTGTTCTGAGTCTAGAGGTGTTCCTTTCGTATTAAACGGACGAACGGTTTATTTAATATGAATTTTTGAACATTTTTCGGAATTAAAACGGGTCTCCGAATCATTTTATAATTAAATAATAGGGCTCGAACACCCGATTCTGAATTTAAAATAATTTAATAATAATTATCGAGCTTTGAACATAAATTTTAAATAATATTTTAAAGCTCAACTATTTTTCGGAATTTTTAAATCAAAATAATTAATTAAATCTAATTAAATAATCAATTATAATTAATTAATAACTAATTAAATTATAAATCAATTAATATTTAAATTAATTGACTAATTAAATAATTAATTAAAAACTAAAATTAATTAATTAATTAATTAAGATTTATTTAGAATTAAAAATAATTTTCGGAATTAAAAATAAATAAATTTTGGAATTTAAAATAAATAACAACAATTCCTGAAAATAATTAAAAAGAAAAATACAATTTTTGAAAATGAAATAAGATTTTGATTTATTTTAAAACAAAAATTCTATACAAACAGAATTAAATTGGGGAATTAGGTTTTTAAAGATCAAAACCGGGTTGTAATCGGGTCGGGAAATGGGTCATGGGTCACCAAGAATACGAAGAACAATCAAGATAATCAAACCTTCATTTCTATATGATATTGAACTCTGAATTGGACATATAATATACCAAATCGATCAGAAAAACGTTATCTATAACATGGTATCATCAAAACACAGGAATCATAAAGTTTTGGATTTTCCGGAAAATTAAAGAATTAATTCGAATTATGAAAAATAACTCGAATTTTCTAGTTGGTTCTGCACCAAATATGATGAGTATTTTGGAATGGTGGTGATGAGAGCTTCGATTTGGTTATAGGAGCGTTTTAAAACGGAGTCCGATAACGCCTCCAAATTTCAATTTGATTCTCAAGAACACGATGAACACGAAGAACATTCAAGAGCTTAATCCGAAAATCAAACAGCCTTTTGAGCATGTTATGGAACTCGAAATTCAACATATGATATATGAAATTGAATGGCTGGAGATGCTCTACAACATACAATCATCAAATCAGACAAACCAAATCGTTTACGAAAATTCATATTTTTACTAAATAATTCGAATTTTTGTAAAAATCATGGAAAAATACCGATGAAATCTGGGATGATATGGATGATTAAACTGGATTCTACGCATCGAGAGCTTCAATTTGACTGCTTGTACGTCGAAATCCGACTTCGGTAACACCTCCAAATCTTGGTTTGATTATGAAGAACGCGAAGAACACTCATCGGTTTCTCTCGATAATTATGAAATTTTACTGACTGATTATGATTATACGAATAAAATGAAATAATAAAAGGGCTATATATATTTATAGAATATTGGTTCGTTTTGGATCGTGTTGGATCAATAAATTAGTTACTTAGCCGCTAAGTAACTGTAAAACGATCCGAAAATAGATTACTTAGCCGCTAAGTAACTATAAAAAGGATACAATTTAATACCAGATTTTGATAATTATAAAAAACGAGCTTCTTATAAAACACCCTATGAGAAAATAATGTAAAAATATCCCGTCTCTCGAGAATACAGGTTTTATTGATCTACCGAAATGATTATCGTATCGAAAATTATACGCCGGGACGCGTACGGGTCAAACCGTAACCCAGATTGAAAAAGTTATGTTAGATATATTTGATAATGTCATGTCTAATATGATTTGTGTTTAGTTTACAGATCTTACTTGACAGGACACATCAGTACTTAACTGGAAATCAGTACTTCTACTAGAGTCAGGACTTAAGATATCAGAACTTAAGTTGTCAGAACTTAAGTTATCAGGAGATATTTATCAGGAGATAATATCAGGACTTAAGGAGGCGTTCAGATAAGGAAGACGGCTGATTGAAAGGAAAGAAGATCAAGACAAATGCAAGAAGAGATATGCATGAAGAAGGAATTCTATGACGAATAGAATACTTGGAAGAAAAGATAACTAGTTGATATATTTTAGGAAGCAGAATTATATTTCATATCAATTAGAATTTATCTTGTAACTGTGTAGTATATAAACACAGACATAGGGTTTACACTATATGTGTTATCATAATCGAAGTTATTATTCATTGTAACCCTAGCAGCTCTCGTGATAATTTGTTCATCACTGAGAGAGGACAGTTCTATATTGTAACAGAGTTTATTGTGTTGAATAAAATCTGTTTTCTGTTACTTGTGTTCTTATATTCGATTTGATTGTGATAAACACTGTATTCAACCCCCTTCTATAGTGTGTGAGACCTAACAAGTGGTATCAGAGCAAATCTGTTAACACACAAACAATTTAAGATCCAAAAACAATCATGTCTGAAGAAGAACAAACTCCAACCAAGCCCACCAAAACTGAAGAACCTCCAAAGACTCAAATCCATAATCGATATGAGACTATTAGAGTTCTCATACTGAAACCATCTGAATATCCCATAAGAAGGTGAGGATGTCTATGTTTCTGGAAGCTATAGATCCAGAATACCTTGATAGAATATATGAAGGACCACAGAAGCCAACCAAACTCTCTGTTGTAGTTGCAGGTGAACCAACAAAGTCTGTACCAAAGGAGAAGAGTGATTACACTGCTGAAGATATCTCATCGATTGCTAAGGATGCTAAGGTACGACACTTGCTGCATAGTGCCATTGATAATGTCATGTCAAACAGGGTAATTAACTGCAAGACTGCAAAGGAGATATAGGATGCCTTGGAGACAAGGTGCCAGGGAACTGATTCAATTAAGAAGAACATGAAGAATATACTCACTCAAAAGTATGAGCACTTTGACTCAAAACCTGATGAGTCATTGACTGGTTTATATGACAGATTTGTCAAACTCTTAAATGATTTGTCACTAGTTGACAAGGAATATGATCTTGAAGATTCAAATCTTAAATTCATGTTAGCTCTTCCTGAAAGTTGGGATTTGAAGGCCACCACTATAAGAGACAACTATAATCTTGAAGAAACAACTCTTAATGAAATTTATGGGATGCTCAAGACTCATGAACTTGAGATGGAACAAAGAAGCAAGAGTAATGGAAGAAAGTTAAGGACAGTTGCTCTAAAGGCTGAGGAGGAATCCCCCAAAGCAGCTGCCTCAAGAAAAGGCAAAGGAAAAGCTCTCATCACAAAGTCTGATACTGAGTCATCAAGTTCTGATAGTGATGATGACTCAAAAACTGAAAGCTTACCTGAGATGGATGCTGATGAAGAGATGATGAAGCTGTGTGCTCTTATGGTGAAATGAATCACAAGGATTGCATACAGGAAATTCAGAAAGGGAAAGAAATTTTCCAGGATAGGCGCAAGTTCTGATAAGAAGGGTTTCAAAAAATCTGAAGGCAAAGGAGGAAAGTCTGACAGAGGAGATTACTCAAATGTCAAATGCTACAACTGTGGTGAGAAAGGCCACATATCTCCTAATTGCAAGAAAGTGAAGAGTGACAAAGGCAAGGCTCTTGTCACAAAGAAGAAAAGCTGGACAGACAATTCAGATTCTAAAAGTGAGGTGAACTATGCTTTGATGGCTAATGCTGATAGCAGTTCTGATGCTGCTGAGTTAAAGGTACCTCAAACTACTTATGCCTTTCATACTGATGATATTACTGATTGAGAAGATATCTTAAAACCATGTTCATTAGTTATAAAGATCAAACTTTAACATGTGAAAGATTAACTTCTGAAAATCTTGCTTATAAAAAGAGGAATGATTATTTAGAAAAAGAGTTAGTCATGTTCCATCAAACTCAGAAAGATAGAGATGATGCCTTTTATGTTAGGGATGAAGTACTTAAAATGAATGAATATCTAAAAACTGAGTTAGAAAAGGAAAGAGAGATTATCAGGACTTGGACTAACTCTGGCAGAATAACTCAGAGTTTGTTAAGTAATGGAAACTAGAAAGAAGGCTTAGGTTATGGAGATGATAAGAATGATAAGGGAACTATAGAAATTGAACCTATAGTTGTTAAACAAAAGCCAAAGGTAAACCCTGTTAAGTTTGTAGTTGTAAAGTCTGATATTGATAAATCAGAAGTTAAAGAGAAATGAACTTCTGAAAAACCAAAACAGGATAAGCCAACTGAAGTTAACATAGGCTTAATGACAAAGAAGCATCTTAAGCATAAGCTGAAAGATGTTAAGAATGTAAACAAGGTAAAGCTCCCTAGGAAAAATAGGAATGGAAAGGAAGGTGTGAGTAAAAGCAATGATTATAAACCTGTTCCTAATGCTCCTAGGAAGAAATGTTATAACTGTGGAAATTCTAACCATCTGGCTTCTTTTTGCAGGAAAAATAAGAATATAAACTCCTTACCTTCAAAGTCAGGAGTTAAGAGTCAATCTGTTAGATATAGGCCACAAAATCCTTGTTTTCATTGTGGTAGTTTATGGCATTCCATTTATACTTGTAAGGAATATCATAGTTTGTACTATGATTATTATCAAATAAAACCTTCTTTAAAGAAAGTTAGCATTATACCTTCTAGTGTAAGTTTTGATGCAAAGTCTGATACTGTAAATGCTGATAAGAAAAATGTTAACATAAACTCTGATGCTAAATCCGCTGCAAATGTTAACAAACTTAATAAGGCCAAATGATCCAAGCAAGTCTGGGTCCTTAAAACTAATCATTAGCGGTCTTGGTGATTGCAGGGCAACAGGAAAAACATCCTAGTTCTGGACAGTGGATGTTCAGGACATATGACTGGAAATAAAGCCCTGCTATCAGACTTTGTGGAGAAAGCTGGCCCCGGTATTTCTTATGGAGATGGTAACATGGGAAAAACTTCGGGATATGGCAATATCAATATTGGGAATGTCATCATTGAAAAAGTAGCTCTAGTCTCAGGACTTAAACACAATTTGCTGAGTGTTAGTCAAATCTGTAACAGAGGTTATCATGTGGATTTCTTTGAAGAACACTGTGAAGTTGTAAGCAAATCTACAGGCACAGTTGTTCTGAAAGGATACAGACATGGTAACATTTATGAAGCCAAGCTTTCAATAAGTACTGATGGTTCTGCAATCTTTCTGTTAAGTAGAGCATCAATTGAAGAAAGCTGAAATTGGCACAAGAAACTCTCTCATTTAGATTTCAAAAATATAAATGAACTAGTCAAGAAAGATCTTGTGAGAGGATTTCCAAAATCAGTATTTGCTCCTGATGGCCTTTGTGATTCCTGTCAAAAGGCAAAACAAAGAAAATCTTCATTCAAGAGCAAGACTGAATCTTCAATTCTTGAGCCTTATCACCTACTTCATGTTGATCTATTTGGTCCCATGAATGTCATGTCTATTGCAAAGAAGAAATATGATATGGTCATAGTGGATGAGTTCACCAGATACATATGGGTGTATTTTTTGCACACAAAAAGTGAAACTGCATCTATCTTGATTGATCATGTCAAACAACTGGATAAAGTGGTTAAAGACTCTGTGAAAATCATAAGAAGCGATAATGGCACTGAGTTCAAGAATTTGATTATGGAAGAGTTCTGCAAAGACCAAGGAATCAAGCAGGAATTCTTTGCTCCTGGAACTCCACAGCAAAATGGAGTTGTTGAAAGAAAGAATAGAACTCTTATTGAAGCTGCACGAACTATGCTTGATGAGGCAAAGTTACCAACCTATTTTTGGGCTTAAGCTGTGCAAACTGCTTGTTTTAATCAAAATGCAACACTCATTAACAAGCATGGAAAGACACCATATGAGATGGTGAAGAATAAGAAGCCAAATATGAAGTATTTTCAGGTATTTGGATGCAAGTGTTTTGTTCTTAAGACTCATCCTGAACAGCTATCCAAATTTGATCTAAAAGCTGATGAAGGAATTTTTGTTGGATATCCACTTTCCACAAAAGCCTTCAGAGTCTACAATTTAAGAACAAGGGTTGTCATGGAATCTATCAATGTCTCTTTTGATGATAAGAAGATTACTGGAATTGAAGATTTTAATGATCATGATCAGCTGAGATTTGAGAATGAAGTTTTAAATTCTGACTCTGTAAATTCTGACAGTCTAAATCCTGATACTGCAAACTCTGATGGATTAAACTCTGATGTTATTGAAACTGTGGTGACTACGCCAAAGGAAGATGCACCTGTGCAGGGGGAGCATACTGAAGATACAACCACATCTCAGGAAGAATTAGAAGCTACAACAGGCTCTTCAAGTTCTGATGGGCCAAGTTCTGATAATTCTGGAAACTCCAATTCTGAAGGATCCAACTCAGAGAGCATAATTTCAGGGGGAGCATCAGAAAAGGTTGATGAAGACAGCATGGATCATGGGGGAGCATCCAGTTCTAGAGAAAACTTCCATCTGCAAGGAAGTGGACTAAAGCACATACACCTGACTTAATTATTGGAAATCCTGATGCAGGTGTCAGAACTAGAATAACTACATCAAATGAATGTCTCTATCACTCTTTTCTTTCTCAGACTGAACCAAAGAAAGTGGAAGAAGCTCTTCAAGATGCTGATTGGGTGCAAGCAATGCAGGAAGAGTTAAATGAATTTGAAAGAAATAAAGTCTGGACCCTAGTGCCAAGACCAAAGAACATATCTGTTGTTGGTACAAAGTGGGTGTTCGGAAATAAAACTGATAGTAATGGCATAATTACAAGGAATAAAGCAAGGCTGGTTGCAAAAGGATATTCTCAACATGAGGGAATTGATTATGATGAAACATTTGCACCAGTTGCTAGATTGGAAGCCATAAGGATATTTTTGGCTTATGCTGCTCACAAAAAGTTTACAGTCTTTCAAATGGATGTAAAAAGTGCTTTTCTTAATGGAGAATTGGAAGAAGAAGTATATGTTGAAAAACCTCCAGGTTTTGTAGATTCAAAATTTCCTAATCATGTCTACAGACTTGACAAAGCACTTTATGGCCTTAAGCAAGCTCCAAGGGCATGGTATGAGACATTAGCTCAGTTTCTTCTGGAAAGTAGATTTAACAGAGGGACTATTGACAAAACACTATTTTATCTCAACCATGGAAATGACTTACTTTTGGTGCAAATATATGTTGATGATATCATTTTTGGTTCTACAAATGATAGACTTTGTAAAAGGTATGCCAAACTAATGCAGTCAAGATATATAATGAGTATGATGGGAGAACTTAGCTATTTTCTGGGCCTTCAAGTCAAGCAGAATGAGGAAGGAACTTTTATTTGTCAATCTAAGTACACCAGAAATTTGTTGAAGGAATTTGGAATACAAGATTGTTCAAGTACATCAACTCCTATGGCCACTGCAACAAAATTGGATAAGGATACTGGTACATCAGTAGATATTACTGATTAAAGAGGTATGATTGGCTCACTACTCTATCTAACTGCAAGTAGACCTGATATCATGTATGCTACCTGTCTTTGTGCAAGATTTCAAGCAGATCCAAGAGAACCTCACTTAACAGTTATGGAAAGAATTTTCAAATACCTTAAGGGTACAGCTGATCTGGGATTGTGGTATCCTAGAGAATCAGACTTTAAGCTAATAGGTTACTCAGATGCAGATTTTGTAGGATGCAAAATTGACAGGAAAAGCACAAGTGGAAGCTACCAATTTCTTGGAGGCAGATTAGTTTCTTGGTTTAGCAAGAAACATAAGTCAATTTCCACATCAACTGCAGAAGCAGAGTACATTGCTGCAGGAAGCTGTTGTGCACAGATTTTTTGGATAAAGAATCAGTTACTGGATTATGGGTTAACATATTCTAAAATCCCTATTTACTGTGATAATCAAAGTGCTATTGCTATGACAGGTAATCCAGTTCAACACTCAATGACAAAGCACATCAGCATTAGGTACCACTTCATAAGGGAACATGTGGATGAATGTACAGTGGAATTGCATTTTGTTCCAACAGATCAACAACTAGCAGATATCTTCACAAAACCACTATGTGAAGCAACCTTTACAAGATTGGTAAATGAACTTGAAATGGTTTCAGGTTCTTTTTCTAAAACTGCTTAGTTTATGTTCTGATACATCAGACTTTATGATCAGTATTTACAGATATTACTATCTTTGTGTATTCTATGTTTAATTGAAAATTTTCAAAGTGTTGATTGTTGTTTGATGTGAATTTCTAAACTCTGATAGTGATATGAATGTTTCTGTAACTATTCAATCCAATGAGGATAATTGTGCTAGATGCTGACCTAGTAAATTTTAATATACTGATATCCCAAGTCTGAAGTAATTGTTTATATGGAAATCTCTTAACACAAGCAAATTCTGATATTGAGCTTAGTTAAAGTTTACTTTGTGTATCTTATTACTAAGTCAAAAACTAGAATAGTGCTTCTTATCTGTTAAGTTCTGATGTTAGTAAATCTGATGGATGTACTAAGTGCTGATAAGCCTCACTTATCAAAAGAAATAAAAATCAGGTACTCCTTTGAGATCTAAAGTAAAAAATGTGGAAGGGAAGACCCAAGTGCATTGCTGGTATTAAGCAATATGCATTAGAAAAGCAAAATAAAATTTTCTTGGTGACTTTTCACATTCTCTGATTAATGGAGAAATACTCTGATAATAGCATAAATTCTGATAAGCAGTTTTGACTCACTTACACTGAGAAGCCACTGTAAAAAGGAATTTCAAAAGTTGTATAAAATGAGAACAAAACAGTTGAGGTGGACTCATGCATGAACTCATTCTATAGTAGACTTCAGAATAATGACAGATTTTAAGCAAAGTTCTCAGTTATGCCTTATTTCTAAGATGTACTGAAGTGAATCAGACTTTACTCTTTGTCTGATATTTAGCTTAATGCACACATATACACTCCATATGAATGATGAAAATTACTGTGGTGATAAATGTTATTTTGGATGAACAATTTAAGTGTTAGTTGCATAAATTCTGAGGACAAGTTCTGATGGAAGTTCTGATGATTAAGTTCTGATGTACCCATATCAGTATTTGTGTGAAGAATTAGAGGAATAAACATTCACTTTTCATGTTAAGAAGCCATATTCTGATGACTTTTAAATTCTGATAATAATCAAGTTCTGATGCTGACGTGGCAGTATTTATTTACTTGGTTTATTTTTGGTCATTACCTCAATGGTCACATTTTTTTTTGAATATTGGTTTACGTGAGATAAAGCAGTAATAATTATATATTTAGTGGGAACAGTTTTTTTTAAAAACTGAACGTGCAAAGTAATAATTGCTTATTTACCGTGCCCATTAACTTTTGCCTTAACTGCTGCATGTTTGACAGGTGTAAAGGTCTGTTCCACTCCTCATTAACTGCTGTAACGTGGGTTGTCTAAGTAAAAGAGATAAAAGATTTTCAAATCTTTTATTCATATTTTTATTCTATTTCACTCTCTCTCTTTTCTTACTCTCTCACATTTTCAGACGGTTCACTATACATATATTTCATCAAACACCTTTCAGGCAAACAAGATTCTCACTTATTTCTGATGGCACCCAATGCTTTAATTGTTGATGGAGCCAAGTTTGTACCAAATAACTATGCTGCAATCTTGAACAAGGCTGAAGCTCTATCAGATTTGCACTTTGTGCAAGATTTCTTGGCAAATAGTGAGATTGGGTAAGCTTTGACCCAACCTCAAACCATTTCAAGCCAACAAGTACTGACGTTTTGGCGGACTGGGATTTTTGATGATGGTGGTGCTACTGGTACTCCAAGCATCGTATTTGAAGTAAATGATGTTGAACATGTAGTTACTCCTGGGGCAGTTCGCAAAGCTCTCCACTTACCGGAAGGCTATACATTCTCAACAGTGGAGGACCCTATTCTACAACAGCTTATGGCTAGTTTGGGCTATGAGAAAAGTTTGGGAAAGCTCGGACAACTGAAAAGAGAAAATATCAGGAAAGAATGGAGTTTTTTCTTTGATTGTATGACTAAGGCATTCGCCAATAAATGCTCCAACTTTGATGCTATTCCAATCATGAGTCAGCAAATCGGGTATGCTCTCATTCATCAAACTCACTTTGATTTTGCAAGTGCTGTGCTAGGTTTCATAGGGGATAGGATGACAGAGGATAGGAATGTAGTATACTTTGCTAGATTCTGTCAGCTTATATATACTTTTTGTTGTGCTGATGAACCCCAACCTACCACTGATTTAATTCCACCCTTTTAGCTTGCAAAAAGGGCTTTTAATGATTTGTTAAATGCTGACAATAAGAAATAAGTGGTTAGACCCTTACAAATACCTCAGTTAGTGAAACAGATATTGGTAAATGCTGATCCACAAACCTACACATCTGTTTACCCTGATGTTCATCCCACATCACAGCCAACACAACAGCCATCAGAACATACCACAGCCAACACAACAGCCATCAGAACATACCACATCTACACAAACACCTTCAACTTCTCAACCTCAACCTACTCAACCCTCAATCAGGACATATTTCAAACCATCACAGTCATCTCAACCTCAACCTTCAGCACATCCTGTGAAGCCTTCATCTTCCAAACCCAAGATGACTAAGATAGTACCTCAGACTCAACAGAAGAGAATGAACATTGTTCTGAGAGATGAGTCAGACAATAAGGAACAAGTTCCCATATCAGAACCTGTTGTAGTAGAAGCTGAGAAGGTCTCTTCTCAGAAAGATATTGTAACTGGGAGTTCTAGGCCTCTCAAAAGGCTTAGAAAGCTAAATCCTGATGATAAAGCTCCTACAGTGTCTCCACCCTTGAAGAAAATGAAAAAGCAAAGAGCTCACAGGGACACAGTTGAGTCAGATTCAGAAGATGAGGAAGCAGCTCAGGAAGGGGGTCAGGAATATCTGATCCCAATAGAACCAATTATTATTGAATCACTTCCTTCTGCACAACAAGAAACTGATCAAGACAGAGTGCCTACACCTCCTGTGTCACCTATAATTGAACAAGTACATACTGAAGACCTAGGTACAAGTGCTGAGATTGATATTCATATCTTGATTGTGCCCGAGGTTATGTACTTATAAGCTCCACCAACTCAACTCACTCCACCAACAACACCAATTCTAGATGCTGATTTTAATGAAGATATTCCTACCACACCAATTTTGAATCTGGATGATGAAAATCAGATTTTAGGTGGGCATCAAGGTTTGGCTGTTGATCAGAACTTAGTTGCAGATCAACACTTAGAGGATGATGTTGAAGCCTCAATAGCCTCACATACTGTTCTTTTATCAGAGGATGCTGATGATGCTGACTCTGTAAGTTCTGATGCTGCTAATGCTGAACTTACTGGTGAAGCTGTTGCAAATGTAGATGCTGATGCAGCTGGTCCATCAGGACATGCACCTCAACAAGCTCCAAACAAAGCTGATTTAATCAAGAAGTTTATTAGAGAAGATGCACCAGTACCTTGGAGTGAAACTTCTAGAGGAAAGGAGTGGACTAAGGAATGGAACAAAGTTGATTTTGTTCCTACTTCAAACATACTTACTGAGCACTTGGCTAAAGCTGATGAGATGCTAGTCAATGATGATTTCAAGGCACAACTCAGAGTTACTGCACTAAGTACAAGGCACCTTCAAGGTCAACAATCTGTAACTCAGGCTAAGGTAGAAAAAATTCAAGAATCCATAAATCAGCAAGATATGCTTGTCAAGCTGGACAAGAAAAGGTTTTTCAAACCTACCTTAGACAGAATTGAGAACATTGAGAAAACCCAGGAGAAGCAACAGGCTCAGATTGATGAAATTCTGAAGAATCAAGCTTCTCATCAAACTCAACTCAATGAGATCCAATCCTCAGTGGAATTGCTTGTCTCTCTGCTTTTACCTGCTGATGCCAAAAAGGGGGAGAAAGTAATTAAGTCCAAATGCAAATCTGTTAAGACACTGAAGGGAAAGGATGATGGAAAAGATGACCAGGGAAACTCTGGAATGGGTGGAGGTCATGGTCAAGGCAAAGGTTTTTTATCAAGCAAAGTTGGAACTACAAGTCAAAGAACAAGTTCTGATACTAGGAGAAGAATAAGTTTTGATACTGGTAAAATGATAAGTTCTGGTGAACATCTGGAACTTCATGAAGAAATTTCAAAATAGTTATTTCTTAAAGAAAATCCAGGAATGGACTTTGAGAGTCTTAAGGAAGAAGAAGCTAGACTTAAAGCAGAAAAAGTCAACTCCAAATCTAAAGCTTCTGTTGTTGAAAAGAAACTTCCTAAGCCTAAGGGAATTGTGATAAAAGAAAAGACAAATCCTGAGGCAACCAAAGTCAAATCACAAATGGAAATTGATCCAAGGTCCAAGGGCAAAGAAAAAGTTGATGAACCTATAAAGGTTTATGTGCCAGCCATGGATGAAGAAATATCTGATGAAGATGCTAGTCTTACTCTGATAAAAAGGAAGATTTCTCAAACAAACTCTACATGGCTCATGTTGTTCAGAGTCAAGATATAGTAAGTTCTAATATGACAGTGAAGCAAGCAACCTCTGACATAGCTCAAGTTGGCTTGATATCAGAAGATAAGGAAAAGGAAACCTCTAACATTGCTCATGTTAAACCTTCAAAGATAATCCTACCAGGATTCACTAAAGCTAAACATACTCAACCTTTAAAGACTGCAACAAGTGGTTTTGAAGCAAGAGTTTTTACAGGAAAGGAAGCAAGAGATAAATCTGGATTGGGTAGTGCTGATGAAAGAAGAGTACATAACACAACCAATGATCCAACTTCTTTAAGTGAACCAGGTGTTGGAGCAACTCCTGAAAGATTGAATCAACTTGAATCTGTACAAATGGTTTACCATACATTTTTGAAAGAACACATCTTGTTATATTTTATGATAGATGGAAGGGTATACCATATTAGGCAGAATGCTATACCACTAAAGTATTTTGAGGAAATGGAACATGTTCTATTCTTACTTCAAGTGAAGAATAGATTAACAGATAGTGCTGTAAATTATTTGAAGACTCAAATTCAAAGACAGAAGAAGCCTTACTCTGTAAATTCTGACAGCACATACTGTCCCAAGTACAGAGATGACAAAGGTGATATTGTCGAGATGAAGCCTAACTCTGCTAAGATTATAACTACTTTTCTGGGTTATAAAGCTGTGGAATTCAATCTTGAGTCTGACAAGGCATATTTGATCAGACTAGATCAGGATATAAGGAAAGCTAGAATAAATGATCTCAGGGCTGCTATCTTTCAAATTGGTGAAGATACAGTTGAATTGAAGAATGCTAAAAGGAGGATGGTCAATGAACTTGAGTATGCTGAGAGATGTTTGTTGAAGAACTATCTCAGAACAACTCCTGATATTAAAGAGATCAGTAATTGAAGCCAAGTCAAAGATCTACAACTGCTTAAATTCTGATATGTATACAGACTGAAGCTGTTATCAGACCTTGAGGATGGTAAAGCTACAAGGACTGTAAGTTGTAGTTATCTAGTCAAATTTTCATGTATTTATACTTAATGTTTTTGACATCATCAAATATCTGTTAAACTTGTATATTATGCTAATTTACAAGTTGGGGGAGATTGTTAGATATATTTGATAATGTCATGTCTAATATGATTTGTGTTTAGTTTTCAGATCTTACTTAACAGGACAAATCAGTACTTAACTGGAAATCAGTACTTATACTGGAGTCAGGACTTAAGATATCAAAACTTAAGTTGTCAGAACTTAAGTTATCAGGAGATATTTATCAGGAGATAATATCAGGACTTAAGGAGGCGTTCGGATAAGGAAGACGGCTGATTGAAAGGAAAGAAGATCAAGACAAACGCAAGAAGAGATATGCATGAAGAAGGAATTCTATGAATAATAGAATACTCGGAAGAAAAGATAACTAGTTGATATATTTTAGGAAGCAGAATTATATTTCATATCAATTAGAATTTATCTTGTAACTGTGTAGTATATAAACACAGACATAGGGTTTACACTATATGTGTTATCATAATTGTTAGGTCACACTTTCACTGTAGAGGGGGTGAATACAGTGTTTATTACAATCAAATCAAACTTCAAGAACTTATGTAACAGAAAACAAACTTTATTGAAACAATAAACTCTGTTACAATCTGGAACTGTTATCTCTCAGTGATGAACAAAATATCACGAGAGCTGCTAGGGTTACAGTAAATAATATTCTCAATAATGATAACACTTATAGTGTAAACCCTATGTCTGTGTTTATATATTACACAGTTACAAGATAATCGCTAATTGATATGGAATATAATTCTGCTTCCTAATATATATCAATCAGATATCTTTCCTTCCAAGTATTCCATTCTTTACGGAATTCCTTCTTCATGCATATCTCTTCTTATGTTTATCTTGATCTTCTTAACTTTAATCAACTACTGTCCTTATCTGATCGTCCTTCAACACTTAAGTTCTGATATCTATCTCCTGATGCTTATCTCCTGATAACATAAGTACTGATATCCCTTAAGTTCTGACGTCCAGTATAAGTACTGATCAGTTAAGTACTGATTTGTTCTGTTCAAATAAGATCTGAAATCTAAACATAAAACATATTAGCCATGACATTATCAAATATATCTAACAATCTCCCCCAACTTGTAAATTAGCAAAATATACAAGTTTAACAGATATTTGATGATGTCAAAAACATTAAGTACAAATGCATGAGAAATAGACAAGATAACTACAACTTACAGTCCTTAAAGCTTTTACCAATTCAACTTCTGATAACAACTTTAGTCTGTATACACATCAGAATTTAAGTAGTTGTAGATCTTTGACTTAGCTTCATCATTTTCTGATCTCTCTGATGTCAGGAGTTGTTCTGAGATAATTCTTCAACAAACATTTCTCAGCATATCTGAGTTCATCAATCATTCTCCGTTTGACATCTTTAAGCTCTGCAGTATCTTCACCAGTTTGAAATATTGCATCTCCGAGATCATTAATCTTTGCTCTTCTCAACTCCCGATCTAGTCTTATGACATAAGCTTTGTTAGACTCTAGATTAAATTCAAGCCCCTTAATACCAAGATATGTTCTGATTTGTGCAGTATTAGGCTTTATATCAACAATATCACCATTGTGATTTCTGTACTTTGGAACATATATGCTGTCAGACTTAACAGAATAAAGTCTTTTCTGTCTCTGAATCTGTTCTTTCAAATAATTTGCAGCAGTCCCTGTCAATCTGTCATCCACTTGAAGTAAGAATAATACATGCTCCAATTCTTCAAAATACTTCAATGGAATGGCATTTTGTCTTATATGATAAACCCTACCATCTGTCATGAAATACAACAAGATGTGTTCCTTCAAGTAGGTATGGTAAACCATTTGTACAGATTCCAATTGATTCAATCTTTCAGGAGTTGCTCCAATTCCTGGTTCACACAAGGAAGTTGGATCATTGGTAGTGTTGTGTACTCTTCTTTCATCAGCACTTCCCAATCCAGTTTTATCTCTTGCTTCCTTTCCAGTAACTACTCTAGCTTCAAAGCGACTTGCAGTAGTCTTCAAAGGTTGAGTTTGTTTTGCTTTAGTGAATCCTGGTAGGAGTGTATTTGATCTTCCTTCTGATATCAAGTTAACTTGAGCTGTGTCAGAGGTTACTTGCTTCTTTTGAATATCAGAACTTTTAATTTCTTGACTCTGAACAACTTGAGCTGTGTCAGAGGTTGTTTTAAGAACTTTTCTTGAAGTCAGAGCAAGATTATCTTTGTCATCAGTAATTTCTTCATCTTCAGGAGGTACATAGACTTTAACAGGTTCACCAACCTTTTCTTTACCCTTGGATCTTGGATCTATCTTTGGTTGTGATTTAGCAAATGTTGCTTCAGTTTGTGCCTTTTCTTTAATCACAATACCTTTCAGTTTTGGAAGTGACTTTTTACCAGAAGCTTCGGATTTAGATGTGACTTTCTCTGATTTAAGTCTAGCTTCTTCTTCCTTTAAACTTTCCAAGTCCATTCCTGGATTTTCTTGAAGAAATAACTGTCTTGACATTTCTTCATCAAGATCTAGAAGTTCATCAGAATTTATTCTTTTACCAGTATCAGAACTTAATCTCTTCCCAGTATCAGAACTTATCCTGTGACTTGCAATTTCAGCATTTCTTGATGATAATCTTTTACTTTGACTATGACCTCCACCCATTCCAGAGTTTCCTTGGTCATCTTTTTCATCATCCTTTCCTTGCAGTGTCTTGTCATCCTTGCATTTGGACTTAATCACTTTCTCCCCCTTTTTGGCATCAGCAGGAAGTAGAAGAGAGATAAGCAATTCCACTGAAGATTGGATTTCTGTCAGTTGTGATTGCTGAGAAGCTTGATTTTGCAGAATTTTATCAATCTGTGCTTGTTGGCGATCTTGAGTCTTCTCAATATAAGCAATCCTGTCCATAGATGGTTGAAAGAACTTTTTCTTATCAAGTTTCCAAACTTGTTCTTGTTTGGTAAAGTTCTCCTGAATTTTGTGTATTTCGGCATGAGTAGTTGAATGAAGACCTTGTAGATTTTTAGTACTCAATGTAGTGACACGAAGCTGAGCTTTGAAATCATCAGAATTTAACATTTCATCAGCTTTAGTAAAGTGCTCAGTAAGATGTAACGCAGATGGAATACATGAGACTGAGTTCCATTCCTTAGACCACTCCTGTCCTGCAGGAGTTTCACTCCAAGGCACTGGTGGTTCCTCTGTAACATACTTCTTTACTAGTTCAGACTTTGAAAAAGGAATGTGTCCTGAAGGACCTGCTGCATCAGTATTTGCAGTTGGAGCAGCATCACCAGTATCTCCAGCATGTGCAGCATCAGAACTTATAGAATCAGCATCATCTGATATAATAGCAGTGTGAGTAGCAATGGAGGCGTCAGTATCCTCTAATTGCTGATCTGATGCTAAGTTCTGATCAACAGCCAAATCCTGATGCTCACCTAAAGTCTGATCATTAGTGTCTAGATGCAGAGAAGGTGACTTAGATAATTCCGGAGTTTTAATAGCATCAGTAACAGTTGTTGGCAAAAGATTTGTTGCTGTTGGAGCTTCTAAGAAAATTACTCCAGGCACAACTAAGTGTTGATCAGCATTATCAGCACTTGTGCCTTGATGACCAAGAGACACAGATGGGAAATTAGCCTTGTCAGATACAGTTTCCTGAGATGGAGTGGATGGAGAAGAAGTAACTGGAGCAAATTCTTTTTCTTGTGAGATCAGAGATTCCTGATCCCCTTCCTTAGCTGCTTCCTCATTATCATCTGAAACTGGCCTTTTTGCCCTCTGTTTCTTGTATATCCTTGGTAATTTAGAGTCCTTGGAAGTGTCAGGAATTGTCATTTTTCTAAGCCTCTTGAGAAGCTTAGATCCTCCAAGTTCAGAATCCTTCTGAGAAATCTTTTTCTCAGCTGCAGTTACCACAGGTTCTGAAGAAAGAATCGGTTCCTCAGAATCTGAGTCATCTCTCAAGGTGATCCTCCTCTTCTTCTGAGGTGTGTGAGAAACAGTCTTTGTTCTCTTTGGCTTGGAAGATGTAGGTTTCACATAGGACTTGAGATATGTTCTGAGAGATGGTTGAGAGGTTTGAGGTGGCTGAGTAGAGATGGTAGGTGCTGATGAACCAGGTTCTGATGTTTGAACATCAGGATAAAGTGTAGTGTACTTAACAGGATCATAGGTGATTAAGGCTTGTTTGACAGATAAAGGTATTAAGAGGGGTCTTAACACAGCCTTTTTATTATCAGAAGATAATAAATCAGTAAAAGCTCTCTTAGCTATTCTGAAAGATGGAATGAGATCACCAAAATTTTGGGGGGAATTACAACAAAAATTATAAATAAGCTGACAAAATCTTGCAAAATATACAGTATTGCGATCTTCTATCATCCTATCCCCAATAGAACCCAAAACTGCACGTGCATAATCAAAATCAGTGTGATTTAGAAGTGCATACCCGATTTGTTGGCTGAATATGGGAATTACATCAAAATTTGTACATTTGTTGGCGAAAGCTTTGGTAATGCAATCAAAGAAGAAACTCCATTCCCTCCGTATGAAGGATCTCTTCAACTGTCCAAGCTTGGTCAATGTTCCTTCATATCCCAGACTAACCATCATATTTTGAAGAACTGAGTCATCAACAGTAGAATAAACACAGTCCTCAGGAAGCTGTAATGCCTGTCTAACCGTAGACAGAGTCACAACATACTCATTTTCCCCTGATGAAAATATTAAACTTGGGGACCCGTGAGCACCACCATTGTCATATACTCCACTCCTCCAAAACTCCAGTACTTGAACCCCAGAAATTGATGTAGGCTCAGTTAGAGCAAACCCAATATCAGAACTTGTGAGAAAGTCTTGAATAAAATGAAATTCAGAGGGTGCCTCTGTAGTGTGTAGTATCGCAGAGAAGTTATTAGGAACAAACTTTGCTCCATCAAAGAGAATGTCCTTGGGTGCCATTATGTTTTGATAAGAAAACGGTAACCTGTAATGTGTTTGAGAAAATGCCTCTGAAAAGAAAATCGTCAGGAGATGAGAGAGTTTAAAAGTAAAGAGAGAGATAAAATATAATGGTAATAAAAGATTTGACAATCTTTGCTCTCTTTTACTTATACACAAAAAGTAACCGTTTAGGACACATGGCAGACATGCATTTAAAAGTAGTGGGAAATACCTTGACACCTGTTTTACATAGAGAAAGTAAAAAGTAATGGGCACGGTAAATAAGGAATAATTACCACCCACTTGCAGTTTTTCAAGGAAAAACAAACCGTTCCACTTACCTAGATTCCATTAATCAAGGTGAATCAGTTTTAATTTAAAATTGAAACTGTGCCCACTAATTCAAATATTTTACTCTGCAATATTAATATTCCGAGAGAAAAAAAACTGTGTGTGAGAATGAGTAAAATCAATCAGTTAAGTAAGTACTGATAAAACATTATCAGAACTTAAAATCAGACACAATTTATACGATCATCAGAATATTTATCAGGATTTATCAATGCGTATCAAAATTTCTCAGAGACAAGATCATAAGACTTAAAACAAATTCCATTAATATATCAAAATAATACATTGATGAAATTGAAATTACATCAGAACTTTTACATTCTTGTCCTAAGCTTCTAAATCTAACATCAACAGCCTTAGTCCTAGCTAAGAAGCCTGACAACGCTGAGGATGAAGAAGAACAGGAAGAAGACGAGATTAAGTCATCTTCCTCTTCCTATCTTCGACAAACAAGATAGCGAGTCGAATGATTCGCTCTTGCTGACGGATAGCTTCCCGCCGTTCCGCCTCCAATCGATCAAGATGAAGCTGGTAGTCCATCTCGAAGAACAGAAGTTGGTTCAGCACCGCCTGTGGGACAGAGCCCCATATCTCTTCAGGAATGGCAGTTACATGCCACTCCTGCTGCCAGTCGGCGCAACTTAGCTCCATATGAAAGTTTTGGTAATTCAAAAACATGTTGTATCGAACCATGATGCTTTTGAAAAAGAATATGAAGTTATGATTGTGAGAAAAATTGATGAAAGGGCTAAAGTGAAGTGGCTGATTATATAGGCAAGAGAATGCCAGGAGACGCGAAGATATTTAATGCTAACAGATAGAGTTAAGTCTACCTCGTCTCCCTAGACTTGAAAAAGAATAATAGTCATTGGAAAAGGAATGTACACATGTAACAAGAGTGAACTGTTCAAGGACGAGTGCCATTATGTTTTAACCATAGACTATTAATCTTCCACTTCAACATTTCGAAATTAATCTGAGACTGTTACCAAATTTTACTCACAGATAAGTCAAGTAAAGGGTTAGACTGAAAAATCAGAACTTAGACCTATACCAGAACTTAACAGTCATCAGAACATAATGTCTTAACTCGAACAAGGAATATCTATCTTAGTAAGTTTTCATACAAGTTCTGAGTTATAGTCTTCAGGACTTAATCATCAGACCATATAACTAGAACGTGTCCTCAGAATTTGTGCAAAGGGACACAGTGACTGTTTGTCTAAAAGAACATAGACCACCACAAAAATTTCATCATTCATATGGAGTGATTTGTGTGTGCATTAAGCTAAATAACTAATAAAGAGTAAAGTCTGATTTACTTCAGTACATCTTAGAAATAAGTCATAATTAAAATTTTGCTAAAGAGCTGTCATTATCCTGAAACCTACTGATAAATGAGTTCATGCATGAGTCCACCTCAACTGTTTTTGTGCTAATTTTATGCATCTTTGAAATTCTCTTTTACAGTGGCTTCTCAGTGTAAGTGAGTCACAACTGCTTATCAGAATTTATGCTATTATCAGAGTATTTCTCCAGTAATCATAGAGTGTGAACAGTCACCAAGAAAAATATTTTGCTTTTCTAATGCATATTTACTTAATACCAGCTATGCACTTGGGTCGTCCCATTCACATTTTTACTCTAGATCTCAAAGGAGTA
Source organism: Apium graveolens (assembly GCF_009905375.1). Taxonomy (NCBI): domain Eukaryota; kingdom Viridiplantae; phylum Streptophyta; class Magnoliopsida; order Apiales; family Apiaceae; genus Apium; species Apium graveolens. The sequence goes on from NC_133653.1 coordinate 203,966,517, forward strand.
CCTGATATTATTCTTTGATTCTTGTTCTTCTTCTTTTGATAAGTGAGGTTTATCAGCACTTAGTACATTCAGCAGTTTTACTAGAATCAGAACTTAAACAGATGAGTAGCATTATTCTAATTTGGGACTTAGTAATAAGATGAATAAAGTAAACTAAACTAAGCTCAAGTATCAGAATTTGTTTGTTTCATAAGATTTCCACAGAAATAATTACTTCTTTCATGGGATCATTTGTTTATTGAAGACTAGTAGGTCAGTATCTAGCACAATTATCCTCATAGGATAGAATGATTACTTAAACAAATATATCACTTATTAGAGTTAAGAGATATGTATCAGACAACAGTCAGTACTTAAAAACATTTATCAATTAATGCACAGAATATACAAAGAGATTAATTCTGTAAATACTGATCATAAAGTCTGATAACATAGAACAAGTTTAAGCAGATTTAGAGAAAGAACCTGAAATCATTCCAAGTTCATTTACCAATTTTGTAAAGGTAGCTTCACACAGTGGTTTTGTGAAGATATCTGCTACTTGTTGATCTATGGGAACAAAATGCAATTCCACTGTACCTTCATCCACATGTTCCCTGATGAAATGGTACCTGATGCTAATGTGCTTTGTCATAGAGTGTTGAACTGGATTACCTGTCATAGCAATAGCACTTTGATTATCACAGTAAATAGGGATTTTGAAATATGTTAACCCATAATCCAGTAACTGATTCTTCATCCAAAGAATCTGTGCACAGCAGCTTCCTGCAGCAATATACTCTGCTTCTGCAGTTGATGTGGAAATTGACTTTTGTTTCTTGCTATACCAAGAAACCAACCTGCCTCCAAGAAATTGGCAGCTACCACTTGTGCTTTTCCTGTCAATTTTGCAACCTGCAAAATCTGCATCTGAGTAACCCATTAATTTAAAATCTGATTCTCTAGGATACCATAATCCTAGATCAGCTGTTCTTTTAAGATACTTAAAGATTCTTTTTACAGCTGTTAAGTGAGGTTCTCTTGGATCTGCTTGAAATCTTGCACAAAGACAGGTGGCAAACATGATATCTGGTCTACTAGCAGTTAGATAGAGAAGTGAGCCAATCATACCTCTGTAATCAGTAATATCTACTGAATTACCAGTATCCTTATCCAGTTTTGTTGCAGTGGCCATGGGAGTGGATGCACTTGAACAGTCTTGCATTCCAAATTTCTTCAGCAAGTTTCTGGTGTACTTAGATTGACAAATAAAAGTTCCTTCTTCACTCTGCTTGACTTGAAGGCCCAGAAAATAACTAAGTTCTCCCATCATACTCATCTGATATCTTGACTGCATTAGTTTGGCAAACTTTTTGCAAAGTTTGTCATTTGGAGACCCAAAAATAATATCATCAACATAAATCTGGATCAAAAGTAAGTCCTTGCCATGGTTGAGATAGAACAGTGTTTTGTCAATAGTTCCTCTGTTGAATCCACTTTCCAGAAGAAACTGAGCTAAAGTCTCATACCATGCTGTAGGAGCTTGCTTAAGTCCATAAAGTGCTTTATCAAGCCTGTAGACATAATCTGGATGTTTGGAATCTACAAAGCCTGGAGGTTGTTCAACATATACTTCCTCTTCCAATTCTCCATTGAGAAAAGAACTTTTCACATCCATTTGAAAGACAGTAAACTTTTTGTGAGCAGCATAAGCCATGAATATCCTTATGGCTTCTAACCTAGCAACTGGCGCAAATGTTTCATCATAGTCAATTCCCTCCTGTTGAGAATATCTTTTTGCAACCAGCCTTGCCTTGTTCCTTACAATTATGCCATCACTGTCAGTTTTGTTTCTGAATACCCACTTTGTACCAACAACCGATCTATTCTTAGGTCTTGGCACTAAGGTCCAGACTTTGTTTCTTTCAAATTCATTCAACTCTTCCTGCATTGCTTGCACCCAATCAGCATCTTGAAGTGCTTCTTCCACTTTCTTTGGCTCAGACTGAGAGAGAAAAGAATTGTAAAGACATTCATTCGAAGTACCTGTTCTAGTTCTGACACCTGCCTCAGGATTTCCAATTATCAAATCAGGTGTATGTGATTTTGTCCACTTCCTTGCAGATGGAAGATTTTCTCTAGAACTGGATGCTCCCCCATGATTCATGCTGTCTTCGGTTTCATTTTCTGATGCTCCCCCTGAAACTATGCTCTCTGAGTTGCATCCTTCAGCATTTAGATTTTCAGTACTGTCAGTACTTGGCTTATCAGAACTTGACGAATCAGAATTTGAAGAGCCAGATGTATGTTCTGATGCTTCTTGAGATGTGTTAACATCTTGAGTATGCTCCCCCTGCATTGGTGCATCTGCCTTTGACGTAGTCACCACAGTTTCAATAACATCAGAGTTTAATCCATCAGAATTTACAGTATCAGGACTTAGACTATCAGGACTTGAGGTATCAGAATAAGAATCTTTATTTTCAAATCTCAGCTGATCATGATCAATGCAATCTTCAAGTCCAGTGATCTTCTTGTCATCAAAAGAGACATTGATAGATTCCATGACCACTTTTGTTCTCAAATTATAGACTCTGAAGGCTTTTGTAGAAAGTGGATATCCAACAAAGATTCCTTCATCAGCTTTTAGATCAAACTTGGATAGCTGTTCAGGATGAGTCTTGAGAACAAAACACTTACATCCAAATACATGAAAGTATTTGAGATTTGGCTTCTTGTTTTTCACCATCTCATATGGTGTTTTTCCATGCTTGTTAATGAGTGTTGCATTTTGAGTAAAACAAGCAGTGTGCACAGCTTCAGCCCAGAAATAGGTTGGAAGCTTTGCTTCTTCAAGCATTGTTCGTGCAGCTTCAATGAGAGTTCTATTCTTCCTTTCAACAACTCCATTTTGCTGTGGAGTTCCAGGAGCAGAAAATTCCTGCTTTATTCCATGATTTTTGCAAAACTCTTCCATTATCAGATTCTTGAATTCAGTGCCATTATCACTCCTCAAAATTTTCACAGAATCTTTGATCAATTTATCCAGATGTTTGATATGATCAATCAGGATAGATGCAGTTTCACTTTTTGTGTGCAAGAAATACACCCATGTGTATCTGGTGAACTCATCTACTATGACCAACGCATATTTCTTCTTTGCAATAGACATGACATTCACTGGACCAAATAGATCAACATGAAGTAGATAATAAGGCTCAAGAATTGATGATTCAGTCTTGCTCTTGAACGAAGATTTTCTTTGTTTAGCCTTCTGACATGAGTCACAAAGACCATCAGGAACAAACACTGATTTTGGCAGTCCTCTCACAAGATCTTTCTTGATCAGTTCATTTATCTTGTTGAAGTTTAAATGAGAGAGTTTTTTGTGCCAATTCCAGCTTTCTTCAGTTGAGGCTCTACTCACTAAACAGATTGCAGAACCATCAGAACTTGTTGAAAGCTTAGCTTCATAAATGTTACCACGCCTGAATCCCTTCAGAACAATTTTTTCTTTAAATTTACTAACTATTTCACAATGTTCTGCAAAGAAATCAACATGATAACCTCTGTCACAGATTTGACTTATACTCAGTAAGTTATGTTTAAGTCCTGAGACCAGAGCTACATCTTTAATGATGACATTCCCAAGATTGATATTGCCATATCCCAAAGTTTTTCCAATGTTGCCATCTCCATAAGAAACACTTGGGCCAGCTTTCTCCATAAAGTCTAATAGCAGGGCCTTATTTCCAGTCATATATCCTGAACATCCACTGTCCAGAACTAAAATATTTTTCCTGTTGCCCTGCAATCAAAAAGACCACTAATTATTAGTTTTAAGGACCCAGACTTGCTTGGATCCTTTGGCCTTTTTAGGTTTGTTAACATTTGCAGCGGATTTAGCATCAGATTTTATGTTAACAGTTTTCTTATCAGAACTTATACTACCAGACTTTGAATCAGAACTTACACTAGAAGGAACAACAGAAACTTTCTTTAAAGAAGGTTTTATTTGATAATAATCATAGTACAAACTATGATATTCCTTACAAGTATAAATGGAATGCCATAAACTACCACAATGAAAACAAGGATTTTGTGGTTTGTATCTAACAGACTGACTCTTAACTCCTGATTTTGTAGATAAGGAGTTAATATTCTTATTCTTCCTACAAAAAGAAGCCAGATGGTTAGAACTTCCACAGTTATGACACGCTTTCCTAGAAGCATCAGGAACAGATTTATAGTTATTGCTTTTATTCACACCTTCCTTTCCATTCCTGTTTTTCCTAGGTGATTTTACCTTGTTTGCATTCTTAACATCTTTCAGCTTATGCTTAAGCTGCTTCTTTGTCATTAAGCCTATGTTAACTTCAGCTGTCTTTTCCTGTTTTAGTTTGTCAGAAGCTAATTCCTTTTTAACTTCTGATTTCTCATTTTCAGATTTTTCAGTTACAAACTTAACAGGTTTTAACTTCGGCTTTTGCTTATCAACAGGCTTAATTTCTACAGTTCCTTTTTCATTTTTATTTTCTCCATAACCTAAGCCCTCTTTCCAGTTTCCACTGCTTAGCAAATTTTGAGTTGTTTTGCCAGAGTTAGTCCAAGTTCTGATAATCTCTCTCTCCTTTTCTAACTCAGTTTTTAGAGATTCATTCATTTTTAGCACTTCATCCCTAACATAAAAAGCATCATCTCTATCCTTCTGAGTTTGATGGAACATGACTAACTCTTTTTCTAAGAAATCATTTCTTTTCCTAAAAGCAAGATTTTCAGAAGTTAATCTTTCACATGTTAAAGTTTGATCTCTATAACTAACAAACATGGTTTTAAGATATCTTCTCAACTCATTAATATCATCAGTATGAAAAGCATAAGTAGTCTGAGGTACCTTTGTTTCAGCAGCTTCAGAACTGCTCTCAGAACTTGATTTATCAGCATTTGCCATCAATGCATAGTTCTCCTCACTTTCAGAGTCTGAGGGGTCTGTCCAGCTTTTCTGCTTTGTGACAAGAGCTTTGCCTTTGTCACTCTTGGTCTTCTTGCAATCAGGAGATATGTGGCCTTTTTCACCACAATTATAACATTTAACATTAGCGTAATCTCCTCTGTCAGACTTTCCTCCTCTTCCTTCAGATCTTCTGAAATTCTTCTTATCAGAACTTATGCCTTTCCTGGAAAACTTCTTTCCCTTCCTGAACTTCCTGTATGCAATCTTTGTGATTCCTTTCACCATAAGAGCACACAGCTTCATCATCTCCTCATCAGCATCAGTTTCAGGCAAGCTTTCAGAATTTGAGTCATCATCACTCTCAGAACCTGATGACTCAGTATCAGACTTTATGATAAGAGCTTTACCCTTGTCTTTGTTTGAGGAAGGTGGTTTGGGGGATTCCTCTTCAGCCTTGAGAGCAACTGTCCTTGACTTTCCTCCTTTCCTCTTGCTTCTTTGTTCCATCTCAAGTTCATGAGTCTTGAGCATTCCATAGATTTCATCAAGAGTTGTTTCATCAAGATTGTAGTTGTCTCTTATTGTTGTTGCCTTCAAATCCCAACATTCAGGAAGAGCTAACAGGAATTTAAGGTTTGTATCTTCAAGATCATATTCCTTATTAACCAATGACAAGTCATTCAAGAGTTTGACAAATCTATCATATACATCAGTCAATGACTCATTAGTCCTAGAGTCAAAGTGTTCATACTCTTGAGTGAGTATTGTCTTCCTGTTCTTCTTAACTGTTTCAGTTCCTTGACACCTTGTCTCCAGTGCATCCCATATCTCCTTAGCAGTCTTGCAGTTGATTACCCTGTTTGACATTACATTATCAATGGCACTATGCAATAAGTGTCGTACCTTGGCATCCTTAGCAATAGATGCTATATCTTCAGCAGTGTAATCACTCTTTTCCTTTGGTACGGTCTTTGCTGCTTCACCTGCAACTACAACAGCGAGCTTGGTAGGTTTGTGAGGCCCTTCCTTGATTCTATCAAGGTATTCTGGATCTGTTGCTTCCAGAAACATGGTCATCCTTACCTTCCATATGGGATATTCAGATGGTCTCAATATGGGAACTCTGATAGTCTCATATCGACTCTGAGTTGATGTCTTTGATGATTCCTCAGTTTTGGTAGGCTTAGTTGGAGTTTCTGTGTCAGACATGATTGTGTTTGGATCTTTAACTGTATGTGTGTTAACAGAAGGCTCTGATACCACTTGTTAGGTCACACTTTCACTGTAGAGGGGGTGAATACAGTGTTTATTACAATCAAATCAAACTTCAAGAACTTATGTAACAGAAAACAAACTTTATTGAAACAATAAACTCTGTTACAATCTGGAACTGTTATCTCTCAGTGATGAACAAAATATCACGAGAGCTGCTAGGGTTACAGTAAATAATATTCTCAATAATGATAACACTTATAGTGTAAACCCTATGTCTGTGTTTATATATTACACAGTTACAAGATAATCGCTAATTGATATGGAATATAATTCTGCTTCCTAATATATATCAATCAGATATCTTTCCTTCCAAGTATTCCATTCTTTACGGAATTCCTTCTTCATGCATATCTCTTCTTATGTTTATCTTGATCTTCTTAACTTTAATCAGCTACTGTCCTTATCTGATTGCCCTTCAGCACTTAAGTTCTGATATCTATATCCTGATGCTTATCTCCTGATAACATAAGTACTGATATCCCTTAAGTTCTGACGTCCAGTATAAGTACTGATCAGTTAAGTACTGATTTGTTCTGTTCAAATAAGATCTGAAATCTAAACATAAAACATATTAGCCATGACATTATCAAATATATCTAACAATAATCGAAGTTATTATTCATTGTAACCCTATCAGCTCTCGTGATAATTTGTTCATCATTGAGAGAGGACAGTTCCATATTGTAACATAGTTTATTGTGTTGAATAAAATCTGTTTTCTGTTACTTGTGTTCTTATATTCGATTTGATTGTGATAAACACTGTATTCAACCCCCTTCTACAGTGTATGAGACCTAACAAGTTAAAACACGGAAAATGTCCGAAATTACCAGATTAGGTTAGGACGGAGTTTTCGAAAGAGTTTCAGGTTCTAAAAACGTAAAAACGGTTGAGGTTGGATGATTCCCGGTTTTATAAAATAGTTTTGTAAGTATACGAAAAATATTTATTAAATCTATAAATCATTATAAAATCATATAACGATCCAAAATTTACCATAAAAATACCATAATTATCTATACTTTATTCTGGACATATTAAAAATAAAAATACTTACACTATATCACATATAAAACCCAAATATAAATATCAATCATCAGATAATTCACCAAAACTCCCATAATAATCACATAATATTTATTTATTGATAAAAAATAATTGCACGATATTTCGCGGATATTACAAAACAATTTCAATTTACCAATATCAATAAGATCGGCTTTCAAATAGCTTTTGAAAATAATATATTTAAATAAATATTTTCAGAAATTAATAAGGATCAATATAACACTTAACAATTAGTGCATTGCCATTTAATAACACCAACTCGTCAAACATGAATAAAATATCCACCATTTTATCCCTTATAAATCATAAAAGCACACACACATATATATATATATATTCAAATAATATTTATAATAATTCTAAAAATACGGGATATTAATTATCAAAACCGAGCTTCTTATAAAACACCATATGAGAAAATAATGTAAAAATATCCCGTCTCTCGAGAATACGGGTTTTATTGATCTACCGAAATGATTATCGTATCGAAAATTATACGCCGGGACGCGTACGGGTCAAACCGTAACCTGGATTGAAAAAGTTAACACACGGAAAATGTCCGGAATTACCAGATTAGGTTAGGAAGGAGTTTTCGGAAGAGATTCGGGTTGTAAAAACGTAAAAACGGTTGAGGTTGGACGATTGCTGGTTTTATAAAATAGTTTTGTAATTATACGAAAAATAATTATTAAATCTGTAAATCATTATAAAATTATATAACGATCCAAAAATTACCATAAAAATACTATAATTATCTATACTTTATTCTGGACATATTAAAAATAAAAATACTTACACTATATCACATATAAACACCCAAATATAAATATCAATCATCAGATAATTCACCAAAACTCCCATAATAATCTCATAATAATTATTTATTGATAAAAAATAATTGCACGATATTTCGTGGATATTACAAAACAATTTCAATTTACCGATATCAATAAGATATGCTTTCAAATAGCTTTTGAAAATAATACATTTAAATAAATATTTTCAGAAATTAATAAGGATCAATATAACACTTAAAATTAGCGCATTACCATTTAATAACACTAACTCGTCAAACAGGATTAAAATATCCACCATTTTATCCCTTATAAATTATAAAAGCACACATATATATTCAAATAATATTTATAATAATTCTAAAAATACGGGACATTACAAATATTATTATTTAAATAATATTCCCATAAAGGATAATCTTTATAAAAATAATTGAAGTAAAAGTTTTAAAAAAACTCATACTTGAAATGAATAATAAATAACAAAAGATATAATTATACGAAAGTACGATCTTCATTTGAATAATCGAAACTAAGTTTGATTATTATTCAAAAATATAAATATACCTTATCCGATTAATAGTTATAGAAAACTATATATATATAAATATATATATATATATATATATATAATACTCGGGAACATCGACTCCCGATTTAGAAAAATGTTCACCTTTAGGTCCCCTATACTAAGGGTATACGCAACTACTGCTTATCTCTAGCATATGTATTATGCAGTTTATAAGAATTTAAATTGATAATAGAATATCAAGATTATAAAACAGGCATGCATATAAATATCATGTCAACATGCTCCAATATATCGCAAGACTTTGCTAATAATAACCATGCACTTATCTCAAGATAATGTATCAATATATTACATCACAACAACAGTGTAACGGGTAGAAAACTTGCCTGAGCGACTGGGGGTGGTAAAAGGCCTGGGGTGAGTCTGGTAACCTATAAACAACATATAAGTTGTAATTAAATCACGGTCGCTTAAGGAACTAGACTTTAACCAATTGGACCCTAACGTTCGCTTTTGCGCTTAACGATTCACATAAGTCGCTCAAGTACCCTCGGCTCCACCATTTTTATAAAATTAACCGTTTAACTTTTTAAGGCAACTCTTTCGCGAATACTCTACCAACTGACCATTAATCTTACATAATTGTTTCGTACTCCAATTAGTCATTTAAGGACCTTAACCAAGGTTTCAAAGTAAGGCGAGGGGTAATGGTTCACTCGTGAAACGCCGTTACTTAAACCGGTTGTTTCTCCTAAACCGTACATCGGATATAAGAGAACCACATACCAAAACGAAGCTTATGACACGATCTAGCTAAACATGGAAAAGTTACAGATTGTTCAGTTAGCTTTCTGTCCCGAATACTAAGAACAAGCATTTGAATGAAAACGGGCATTACGACGGCTATATTTACGCGATTACCAATGTTTAAACTACTCCAATCAATCACAAACCAACTCATAACCATCAATACAACCAAATTTCATCTAAACTTTACTACATCAGTCCATAACTTCTGATCAATTTCAATTACTAAGGCGGCTTGAACTATGGAAGGATACGTCTTGAGTTGCAATGCCACCACTCCACTACGAATTTCAGGCTTCAATCCTTGTTGAAACCTCCTTGCCTTCTGAGCTTTAGAGCGTACATAATATGGTACAAACCTAGCCAACTCTGTGAACTTAGCCTTATACTCAGCTACATTTCTATCGCCTTGCTTCAATTCTAGAAAATCAATCTCCATTTGACTCCGCACACCATCTGGGAAATACTTTTCAAAAAACAACTCGGTAAACCTAGCCCATGGAACAGGGCCTTCTCCTTCTAACGCTCTGGTTGACTCCCACCAGTAATTCACTTCATTTTTTAAGAAGTAGCTTGCATAATCAGTCTTAAGATTATCACTTACTTGGACAAGATTGAAAGCTTTCTCCATTTCTTTTAACCATGCTCCAACAGCTACTGGATTAGGTTCACCTTTAAACTCAGGAGGGTTAACATTCTGAAAGGATTTGAAACTAGCACTTTGGTTTACTCCTTGCTGTTGCTGCTGTAACAGTAGTTGCTACTGCTGAACCTGTTGGATTAACTGCAACTGTTGTTGCTGCTACTGGCGCAACAAGTTTAGAATTTCATTTATAGTTGGACTCTCCGCAAAACTACTACTATTTTCTTTAGACTGGGTAGCTTTCTTGGGTGGCATCTTCCTGAAATATATAAATGAGTTTATTCAAAACATAACAAAAAATATTTGACAAAAGATATCACCGTTTAAACGGTGTACCTGTATCAGGAAAATGCTATCCAGTTACAGTACCCATGTTTTTAATATCGGGGTCCATTTACGAAAGAAATCTAGATTAGCAACACTAGCAACAATGACAGTAGCAGAATCAACAACAGTACAGAAAAACTGAAATATAAAGAAACTAATCACTGTAGCATGGCTCCTCAATACAACAGCAACTGGTTAACTTCCCGTTACTGCTCTATTACCACATCAACACTAATCTGATATACTACGAGACTTGGCTGACTATATCAACCACCAATTAGATAGATCAAACTGGTAAATCAGGTCGGCTTAAGGAACGCGGGACTCTTCAAGGCACCATAGTCCAAATTTCAACCAACCATTTTTCTAGAGATGATTTCTTTTCACCCAAAAGCGATTCATCAACCAATGATTTACTTTTCCTGAAGGCTATAACTTCATCATTAAATCCTGAACTCTCGCAATTACCATTATTCTTAAATAATATCCTGATATAGGACTCTCGTTCTTCCCGATAGTCACTCTTATTTGCTCTCAATAACGAGGACCATCTAATCACAGAAATTTATTATCACAGAATATCAAATGAAATTTCCTACTCAAGTGAATTGAATAAGAAGAAACAGTGAAGAAGATGTAGGTATGACTGAGAGCAACCATACAAGTACATAAGATGGCTAGTCTTAGTACCGCATAGCTCACAACACATACTTCGGTGGCGTCCCACCAGACCCTTTTATCACACAGACAAATGGTCAACTCATATGCATTGTTTACCCCAATCAACCGATAGAATCTCCGAGAAAAGAAACAATATTTAAATAGAAAATTCACAAATAGGGAGGGAAAAATCTGATTTATAATGGGATCAACAGAATCCTAAGTTGCTTACTTCGAATTTGACTTCCTTGCAGATAAGTAACAACTTATCGGGAAACAGACATTCATTCTGGGAAACAAAATATGTCTCAAGAAATGCGTATAAGATTTAAGATATAACAATAATACTGATCCCCGTACTTCAAGGAACTTGGATGTCATAGCAACCACCGACTATTATCATATTGTCCGAACTCACCGAGGTCACACAATCGGTCCATCAACATCCTTTGACGTCGAAAATGCTATATTTAGGGATAACATGGGTGTCTCTATAGCTGACACACCAAGGATCCGCGCAAAAGCTGAATTCTCACGATCAGACTCATTTTTCTCGAGAGGAAAACTAAAAATCTCTATCGAAGCTTACCAATAATACATATACGAAGGAAACGTACTCTAGGCTAGGGTAGTTCCAGCCAATCCTCAATAGACGTCAGGTTTTCGTCTCCGAAACCCTTGACTAAACTCATAGACTCACTCTTCTGATTGACTTGATGACTCACATCTATATATAAACCTTCCTTTATTCTTTTGACTCTATTCCTAACCTAAATCAGGGACTCAAACCTGTGGCTCTGATACTAACTGTGACGGGCTCAACCCCGGGGTCAGGAGTTGACATCACCGACAAGAATAATAATAAACATAATATAATCCAAATCATTAATTATATGAAACCACGACCCCTTTACCAAGATCTTTTCCAGGTTTAAGTATGATTTAGGTTACAACTATTACAAAACTGACTTACAACAAACCGTACTGACGCAACTAACTTAATACAGAAACTCAATAGACCATCTTCGGTCCAACACAACTACCTCAGAGGAGCCTGACACGGAAGAAACTGGAACTCTTCCCTGACTACCGCGGAAGAATCTCCTAGGCATCTGCAATACATATATAAAGCATTCTGCAAGGATGAGCAATCAATTGCTCAGCAGTACCACTATATGAATAACAAGTAAAATAATTTATGATAAAACAGTGATAGGAACAGAGATTATAGCTCGTTTGCAAAACATGGTAAACATTTATAAACTGGATATTCAAAACTAGCATGCTCTGAAAATCAACAATATCAGTCGTGTGCTGTGTATAAATATCAGAGTTAAATCTTAGCATGCTATTTCATTTTCAAATTATGTGTCTTAAACAAGTTGATTTGTTAAACAATTTCCAAAACTGAATCAATCAAATCTATTGGATGTTCAACGGGTGAAGATAGCTGATCAGTCTATCCTCACCGGACAGCGATTAATGGCCATCCAGAATAAAGAATGTGTTCCGGAACTTGGGAAAAGACTAGCTAGGTCTTTCCCCCAATGCTGGACTAATCGGTTAAACAGAGCGCCCAACCGAATCAGCCACTTACGCCTACTCAATTCCAATAGATCAACTGAATTCCCTTTCTGCCTCTTTCTAAAAATTCCATGACATAGGTGGATTAAAACCTCCCACGACATAGATGGATCAAAACCTTCCATGACATAGGTGGATCAAAACATTCTCTTTATCCAGTTTCCAAAATCACTGTTAGGTCACACATACTGTAGAAGGGGGTTGAATACAGTGTATACTACAATCAAATCGAATTAAGAACACAAGTATGAAACACATAATAATTTAATTAATAAAATAGTATTGCAATGAAACCGTTCTCTCTCAGTGATGAACAAATATCACGAGAGTTGCTAGGGTTACAATGAATAATACTCTCGATTAAGATAACATATATAGTGTAAACCCTATGCTGTGTTTATATAGACACACAGTTACAAGATAATCTTCTAATTGATATCGAATATGATTCTGTATCCTAAAATATATCAATTAGTTATCTTTTCCTCCAAGTATTCTATTCTTCATAGAATTCTTCTCCATGCATATCTTTTCTTGTTTTAGTCTTGATCTTCTTTCCTTTCAATCAGCCGCCTTCCTTATCTGAAAGTCTTCTTAAGTCCTGATATTATCTCCTGATAAATATCTTCTGATATCTTAAGTTCTGATAACTTAAGTTCTGATATCTTAAGTTCTGACTTCAGTATAAGTACTGATTTCCAGTTAAGTCCTGATTTGTCCTGTTAGTCAAGATCTGAAAACTAAACACAAATCATTATTAGACATGACATCACAAATATATCTTACAATCTCCCCCAACTTGTAAATTAGCATAATATACAAGTTCAATAAATATTTGATGATGTCAAAAACATTAAGTACAAATGCATATGAGAATTTGGCTAAACAACTACAACTTACAGTCCTTGTAGCTTTTACCATCTTTAAAAGCCTGATACATGCTTTAGCCTGTATATCCTTCAAAATTTATCAGCTATAGTTCTTGACTTGGCTTCAGTGTGTGATTTCTTTAATGTCAGAAGTTGTTCTGAGATAGTTCTTCAACAGACTTCTCTCAGCATATTCAAGTTCATTCTGCATCCTCCTTTTTGCATTTTTAAGTTCAACTGTATCTTCACCTGTCTGAAAGATAGCAGCCCTGACATCATTTATTTTTGCTTTCCTTATCTCTAGATCCAGTCTGATGACATAGGCTTTATCAGACTCTAGATTGAATTCAAGTCCCTTAATACCAAGAAATGTAGTGATTGTGGCAGTATTAAGCTTCATCTCAACAATATCACCATTGTGAGCTCTGTACTTAGGATAGTATGGCCTGTCAGACTTTACAGAGTAAAGTTTCTTCTGCCTTTGAATATCAAATTTTAAGTAACTGGCAGCACCATCTGTTGATTTGTTCTTCACTTGAAGTAGAAATAGAACATGTTGCAGTTCTTCATAATACTTCAACCGAATTGCATTCTTTCTAATCTGGAATACCCTCCCATCTGTTATGAAATATAACATGATATCTTTTTTCAATACAGAGTGGTAGACCATTTGTACAGACTCTAGTTGATTCAATCTTTCAGGAGTTGTTCCTACTCCTAGTTCAGAAAGAGATGTAGGATCTAAGGTAGAGTTGTTTACTCTTCTCTCATCAGCATTACCCAGTCCCGTTCTATCTCTAGCTTCCTTCCCTCGAATGACTCTTACTTCAAAACCACTTGATGTAGTCTTCAAAGGTTGAGTAGACTGTTGAGCTTTAGTAAACCCAGGTAGTAGAATTTTTGAAGGTTTAACATGAGCAATGTCAGAGGTTTCCTTTTCTTTATCTTCTGAAATCAAGCCAACTTGAGCTTTGTCAGAGGTTGCTTGCTTCATTGTAATATCGGAATTTACTAAGTCCTGATCTTGAACAACATGAGCGCTGTCAGAGGTTGTTTGAATATTCTTCTTCTTCTTCTTCAAAATCAGACTAGTATCTTCATCAGAATTTACTTGTTCATCCATGGTTGGCAGATAGATTTTTACAGAATTATCAACTTTAGCTTTGCCCTTGAACCTTGGATCTACCTCTATTTGTGATTTGGCTTTGGATTCAAATTTGGTTGCCTCAGAGTTTGTCTTCTCTTTAATCACAATGCCCTTAGGCTTTGGAGGTTTCTTTGCAGTAATAGAAGCTTTAGACTTGGATTTGACATTTTCTACATTAAGTCTGGCTTCTTCTTTCTTCAGACTTTCAAAGTCCATTCCTGGATTGTCTTTGAGAAATAGTCTTTTTTGAAATTTCTTCATCCAGCTTCTGTAACTTGGGGTCTTGATAGTAGACTGATGTTTCCTTCCCCTTAAGCTTCAGTGTCTGCATAAACTTCTGTAATTCTTGACTCTCACCCTGTATCAGAACATCAGGCTTAGTCAGAACTTGTTTATCAGAACTTTTTCTTCTATCAGCATCAGAACTCGAACTCTGTGTAAAAGTTCCTGCTTTCCTAGATGAAGAGCCTTTGCCTTGACCATGACCTCTACCCCTTTCAGAGTTTCCCTGGTCTTCATTATCATCATCCTTACCCTTCAGTGGTTGATCAGTTTTGCATTTGGACTTAATCACTTTCTCCCCCTTTTTGGCATCATCTGGTAGAAGGAGAAAGACAAGTAGTTCCACAGAGTTTTGGATTTCATTGTGTTGAGCTTGTTGAGCAACTTGATTCTTTAAAACATCAGATATTTGAGCTTGCTGCTTTTCTTGAGTCTTTTCTATATACCCAATACGGTCAAAGGCTGGCTTGAAAAACCCGTTCTTTTCCAATTTGACATTCATTTCTTGCTGAATTAGGGTTTCTTGAATTTTGTTCACCTTGGCTTGAGTTATTGAGTGTTGACCTTGAAGGTGCCTTGTACTCAATGCAGTAACTCTGAGCTGTGATTTGAAGTCATCATTCACCAGCATCTCATCAGCTTTAGCCAGGTGCTCAGCAAGAATATTTACAGTAGGAACAAAATCAACTTTGTTCCACTCCTTGGTCCACTCCTTTCCTCTTGAAGTTTTACTCCAAGGTACTGGTTCATCCTCTCTCACAAACTTTTTAATCAAATCAGCTTTATTAACTGTGTGTAGAGGTGCATGTCCTGAAGGACCAGCTGTATGAGCATTTTCATTTGTAGCAGCTTCACCAGTATTGTCAGCATTTGCAGCATCAGAACTTATAGAGCCTACAGAATCAGCTTCCTCTGATAAAATGATAGTGTGTGAGGCTATAGAGGTTTCAAAATCATCCTCTAAGTTCTGATCAACATCCAAATTTTGTTGCTCACCTAATATCTGATCTTCATCATCTAGATTCAGAAGAGGTGTTGTTGGAATATCTGCATCGAAATCAGCATCTAAAATTGGTGTTGTTGGTGAAGTATGTTGAAGAATGGTTGGAGCTTCCAAGTACAGAACTTCAGGCACAACCAAGTTGTGAATATCTATTTCAGCATTTGTACCTGGTGCATCTGTATGTAATTGTTCAATGATAGGAGACACAGGAGGTGTAGCCACTCTGTCTTGAGCAGTTTCTTCAGCTTGAATTGGTGACAGTGGAGGTGTAGATTCAGTGGCTTCAGCAAATTCTGGTTGTATGGATGGAAGGGATTCAATCACAATTGGCTCATTTGGGATCAGAGATTCCTGATCCCCTTCCTTAGCTGCTGCTTCCACATCCTCTAAATCTGACTCAGCTATGTCCCTATTAGCTCTTTGTTTCTTCACTCTCTTCAAGGGAGGAGAGACTTTGGGAGCTTTGCCATCAAAATTTATCTTTCTAAGCCTTTTGAGGGGCCTAGAACTCCCAGTTTCCTTTGTTTTCTGAGGAGACACTTCCTCAGCTGCTTTAGCAACAGGTTTTGATGTTTAAACCTGTGCCTCATCTTCTAATTCATCTCTCAGAATCATCCTCCTTCTTTTCTGCTGTGACTGAGGTACTATCTTAGTCCTCTTTGCTCTAGAAGAAGAAGGCTGCATTTATCACAGGTTTAGATGAATGAACCCGTGCTTCAATTGTTTCCTCAAATCATCAAAAAATATTATTGACCATTATTAAATCAAAACATTCATCACATGATAAAGTTAAAAACGATGAAGTAAAGATTAACAAATTGCAATTAAAACATGCACAGTCACATAATTTGAGAAACAAAGACCAAATCTTGCAATTTAAAGGAAATTTCATTAATATATCAGATGATTACATTTCATGAAATTTATCAATTACATGGAAAAATTACAAGATAATCCTATTCTAAGAATTCTTAACATCAACAGCCTTAGTCCTAGTCTAAGAAGACCTAACGACTAGCTCCTTCTGCTGCTGACGAAGAGCACTGCAAGACGGATGATCCGTTCTTGCTGATAGAGAGCTTCTCTCCATTCCTCTTCCAGACGATCACAATGGAGATGATAGTCCATATAAAGGAATAAGAGGTCTATGTGAACCTCTTGCAGAACTGAGTTCCAGATCTCTTCAGGAATGACAGTTACATGCCACTCCTGTCGCCAATCATCACAACTCAACTCGATATTGAAAGTATCATAGTTCAGGAGCAAGTTGAAACGAACCATGTTTTTGATGAGTATGTAAAAAGAGTGAGTTTGTGAGAAAATGGAAGATGTATTGGCTGGAATGAATAGTTGGTTTAAATAGCCAATAGAATACCAAGAGACGCGAGGAGTATTTAACAATTACAAGTAAAAATAATGAACCTCGTCTCCCTAGTCCAATGTGTAATAATAACAGTCAGTAAATGATCTAAAGCCAGAGTTAATGGGCACGGGAAATAATTAACAATTACTGTGCACATGTAGGTTTTCAAGATATACACGTTAACCACTAACCCATAATGATTGTGACTGATTTATTTCACATAAACCAATATTCTGATAAAATATAACCGTTCAAGTATTGACCTAAAAATAAATCAAGGAAATAAATACTGCCACGTCAGCATCAGAACTTGATTATTATCAGAATTTAAAAGTCATCAGAATATGGCTTATTTACTCAAAAAGTGAATGTTTATTTCTGTAATCTTTCACACAAATACTGATATGATTTTCTCAGAACTTAATCATCAGAACTTGTCCTCAGAATTTATGCAACTAACACTTAAACTGTTCATCTAAAACAACATTGATCACCACAGTAATTTTCATCATTCATATGGAGTGTAAGTGTGTGCTTTAAGCTAAATATTAGACAAAGAGTAAAGTCTGATTTACTTCAGTAGATCTTAGAAATAAGGCATAACTAAGAACTTTGCTTAAAATCTGTCATTAGCCTGAAGTCTACTATAGAATGAGTTTATGCATGGGTCCACCTCAACTATTTTGTGCTCATTTTATGCATCTTTTGAAATTCCTTTTTACAGTGGCTTCTCAGTGTAAGTGAGTCACGACTGCTTATCAGAATTTATGCTATTATCAGAGTATTTCTCCAGTAATCAGAGAATGTGAAAAGTCACCAAGAAAATTTTATTTTGCTTTTCTAATACATATTACTTAATACCAATAATGCACTTGTGTAACACCCCCAGATCCGGGGTCGGGGATCCGGGTCGTCACGAGTTCCATTTCCCTTAATAACACCCAATCTTAATAATTACTCAACTACTCTGTACTGTGACCCCACAATAAACACACACACCACACGTTATAGTCTCAGAGATGAACATCCAAAAATAACCACAAGTCATTTTATTCCACAATTATCTGCCAATACACCTTAAAAGGTTTTCTGAATAAATTTACATTTCTTTGCCATTATTATAATTCATAAATATAAATAAATCTGGTTCATCAAAAGTTGAAAGCCTAGCCTATTGGTAGTTCCTACCTCAGCTACGGCGGCATCAATGCTTCTAGAAAACTGCGGAACGTCTCCTAATCGCTTGCGAATCGGGAGCTTGGTTCTGTTCATCTTTTCTATCTGTTGTTGTGTGATGAAAGAAGAAAGCAAGGGTGAGCAGCAAGCCCACCAAAATAATATGTATAATGATTAATAGTATATGAGCCTTCTCATAGTACTCATGAAAGTCTTGGTCAAAAGAAATGAACCAAGTTGATATCTTAATGCGATGAAGTCGCAAAATATTCAGTATATATACATATATACTTTTCAAAATCTTGGAAGTCCTCTTCCATACATAATATACACAGAGTTCCAGTTTATAACTGTATAAAAATATTGTTGCAAGGTGATCTCATATATCTAACCTTGTCTCAACGTTTTTTTTTCTGAAAATCTTTGTCATGCATAAGATAATCATTTACTAGATATAAGTTTAAAAGATGAAGTTACAAGATACTCCAATATACTTATATCTTTTCCAAATACTACTTGAACTACCACCGTTCAAGTTATAATTAGTTTCAAAAGTTCATCACGTAGATGAGACTACAAGACCAGATTTGAATAGATTAAATCTTTAAAATATCATCAAAATAAAATGAAGTTACGAGATACTTCATTTGATGCAAACATCATTTTGAAAACTTGACCCTGCCAACACTCAACAATCGCCCAGCCGTAGCCTTTCTATCGAAGTGCTCTGGGTAGTGTTGCAGAAATATCCAATTGGATGATGAACTCATTACGGGAGTTTGCCGCGCCAGGAAGACCACTTACGATGATCAGTCGTAGTAGTACAACCCCACCATTTTCTACATGTAGAGGAGAACCTGTCGGATTTACTTGTCAACCGAACACTGAACTCCTAAGGAATGGACCGCCTTAGCGGAACTTCCAGGCCATTTGGGCCAATATAATAAGGCTGGGCCGGCGCCACTCGACCACTTACGCCACTCCTAGTTCAGATGAAATCCATGACTCTGAAACGTAAAGCTCGTTCCCCCTTTCCCCAAGTAGAAACTTGTTGATACGGCTCCACCAAGAAGTCGTATCTAGTTGGAAAGGAGAACTCACCGATGTTTTCCAGGCGATGCCTGTTAATGGATTAACTTGTTCCAAGAATTTTACTTCCCGAGTGTTGGGTAAGTAATCGATTCATTTAACAAAACAGCAACCTTGTTGCGAATATAAAATACACCACAGAGCCGGATCCCTTAGGTTTTTGAGCGAGTATTCAAGTCCCCTTAAAATGGAAGATCTTGAATTTGAAAACAAGTTTTGGGATCCGCTCTACCTTTTAAATTCATTTTGAAGACTCGAAAACATTTTTAAGAATGTTTGGGGTAAAGCTGATTTAATGAAGTAAATCAGTCCCCATTATATTTAGAAAATGTCTGAATATTATTATTTAAATAATATTCCCATAAAGAATAATCTTTATAAAAATAATCGAAGTAGAAGTATTAAAACTTAAACTTGAAATGGATATCAAATAACCAAAGATATACTTATATGAAAGTACTATCTTTATTTGAATAATCGAAAATAAGTTTGACTATTGACACCTTATTCTTTAATAAAATAAGGAATATATTTCAGTAATAAGCGGAGTCATAATATCTCGAATGAATATTATAAATAATATTCATTAAATAAAATAAAGGAGTCATACATCCTCAAATGAATATTCAAATAATATTCAATAATAAAATAAAGGAGTCATAAGTCCTCGAATGAATATTCAAAATAATATTCATTAAATAAAATATAGTTATCGAATAAACCTTATTCGATTAATAGTTTTGAAAACTATAACCATATATTTATATAAATATATATGTATATATATACATATATACAAAATCTACTCGGGATCCTCGACTCCCGGTTTAGAAAATATTTCCACCTTTTGGGTCCCTATACTAAGGGTATATGCAAGTTACCGCTATCCTCTAGCATAGGTATTATCAACTGAATCAACAATTATATATGGAAAGAATATGAAACAGGCATGCATATATATACCATAGCAGCATGCTTCAATATATTGCAACATTTGCTAATATAAACATCATGCATCTATCGCAAGATAATGCATATACATATATACATCACAACAACAGTATAACGGGTAGAAAACTTGCCTGAGCGACTGGGGGTTACGAATGGCTCGGGACGAGTCTGGTAACCTATAAACAATAAGTAAGTTGGAATTAAACCAAAGTCACTTGTAAATCTATACTTTAACTAACTTAGACTCTAACGCTTGTTTTGCGCTTACTGATTCTCTTAAGTCACTCGAGTACCCTCGGCTCCACCATTTTTAATAATTTAACCTTTACGAGTTTTAAGGCGATTCTTTCGCGAGTGTCTTACCAACTGCCTAACACACTTACCATAAATGTTTCATACATTAATTAACCCTTTTTGGTCTTTAACCTATGTTTCAAAGTAAGGCGAGGGGAAAAGTTTCGTTCGCGAAACGCCGTTACTTGAAACGGTCGTTTCTCCTAAACCGTGCATCGGAATCGAACGAACTACATATCAAAACGAAGCTCGTAACATGAGCTATCTAAACATGGCAGTGGTCATAATCTAGCAGGGGGTTCTCGGGTCCTAATGTTATGCACAAAAACAGTCCAAAGAAAATCGGACGTAACGACGGCTATGTTTACGCGATTACCAATGTTTAAACTACTCCAATTAACCACCAACCAACTCATAACCATCAATACAACAAAACTTCACCTAAACCATACCACATCAGTTCATAATCTCCAAGGTTTTCAACTCAAACAACCACAATCAAGACCTATGAACTATAATCAAGCTTCAATTACCAAAACACTTCCAAATCAAACCAAACTACTAATAATCACAATCCATGCTTCTCATTTCACAACACCAACCATTAAACTTACTAACAAATAAAGTAAAGGATAGGGTTTGAAGTTTATACCTTCCTTGGGAGGTGTTAAGTTGCTAGGAAGCCTTAGGGAGCCTCCTACAAGCTTGATCTTTCCAAAGAAATCAAGAACACAAAGTTAGGCTTTGAAGTTTCTGAAAGTCCGATTTAAAGAACTGTAAAAATGAGGGTCTTACCGTGATTATTTGGATGAGACTTGTGAAAAATAGTTGTAGGTCATCTCAATACCTTTCCAATGAGCTATAGAACACAATATTTGAGTGAGAAATGAAGGAGATACAGCAGTTTTAGTGTTCTGGTTCTGTTTTGGCCGAGAGCATGAAGAACAATGCCTTGGTTTCTTTTTGATTTTGATGAAAAATGATTTGCTTGGCTTGGTTGGTTTGATTTTTGTGTTTGTTTTAGTAAATTACCTAGTTGCCCTTGATTTTGTGTGGTTAAAAAGCCACCACATCTCCTTCCTTCCCATGTCATGCTTGTGTCATCCTCATGATGTCATCCTGCCCTCCTTGTCCTCTTCTCATTGGTTGGGTGACATCATCCTCTCTAATCCCTTTGATTAACTTCCTAATTGTTTGCCTAATGACCGCTGATCTGTTATACGGTTCACTTAACTTTCCTTTTCGTTTATCGTTTGAAGGATCATACCCGGGATCTTATTACTTAGGTTCCCTTAACCTTTCTCAATATATTATATTCCTTTTATGATCCTCTCCTATAATCCTTTAATTTAAATCATTTTTATCCTGTTACCTTTTTCTCAAATCTTTCCGTATCTAGTGTATTTCCGGGAAAAATCAAAGTGTTCGGATTTGGATTCTGACGATCTTTACATACACTTATATCCCATATAAAGTACTAATAAAATCTCAGAATATCCATATCAGAACCCCTACATAGTGTGGCATGAAAAGTTTTCTCATTTAGCAAAAACACTATTCATAAGGGTTTCAAAAATTTCCCAAAAATTGGGGTTATTACAGTCTCCCCTCCTTAAAAGGATTCCGTCCCGGAATCAGATAGAAAATGAATAGGGATACTCTCTTAGCATTGCACTTTCTAACTCTCGAGTAAATTTTCCCACATTGTGGTTCTACCATCAAACTCTTACTAGTTTGATAACCCTTCTCCTAAGCACTCGTTCCTTTTTACTCTATACCCTTCCTGGTTGCTCCATATAGGTTACGTCTGGTTGCATGTCTATGCGCTACTATGCCCCTATTTGTCTGGCATCCGAATTACACTTCCTTAACATTGATACGTGGAACACGTTATGAACTTGCTACAGGTTCGGGGGTAGGGCTAGCTCATATGCTAACTTCCCAAACGTCTTAATATATCCAAGGGTCCAACAAATTGTAGACTTAGCTTTCCTTTCTTTCCGAACCTCATCAATCCTTTTCAAGGGTTTCCAAGGGGATACCTATAACATTACTAGGCCCCCTATTTCATACTCTTTGTCCTTTTTGAGTCAAATCAGCATACCTCTTATGTCCATCTTGGGTTACTACCAGCCGTCCTCTGATTAGATCTATTATATCCCTGGTCCTTTGGACTACTGCGGGTCCGAGCATCTTGCGCTCTACAACTTCATCCTAACATAAGGGAGATCGACATTATCTTCCCTCAAGGATCTCATAAGGTGACACCTCGATAATGACATATGATCTATTGTCGTGATATAACTAAATCCGCGTTAAGTGATCATTCAAAATTCTTTCAAGTCTATTGCACAGACTCTCATTATAGCGTTTAGCATTAGAGCTTTTGCTTCTCAATACCCATTCTTTTCTAGTTCGTAATCACTACAACCTTCCGTTCCTAATATTATACTAGTTATACTTTTGCTCGCTAGCGTTCTATAACCTTTTAATGACCACGACAACCTTAGTATCACGAATGTGTTTCCATTCCGCATACTACCACCACTTTATTACTCCTTTTTCAGTTGTTTCTATTTTCCAAAATTTGATCAATCAAATAGAAGTAAAGGAATTTGTTGAGAGATCACTATGATCATGAACACTTGTTATATTGCATAGTTAGTACAGAAGGTGGCCAGCCTTTAGTACTTGACAAGCAATTAAACAATAGATGGTATCCTACTAGGCTTCTATCACACAGATAGATAGTCATTCGGCAATACCTCCCCTTCTGGAAGGGTTGTTCTTCTCAGATTACATGAAATGAAAAGAAGAGAAAAGAACGAACTGAAGAGAATTGTATATATAAAAAAAAATATATACTGCCATAAAATATCTGGCTTGGAACCTACCTCTGAATTATAGAGGTTTGTCATAGGAGAACAAAACATAAACGTATTTATATCAGCATCAAGTATTATAGCATCGTATTGCCCATGCCTAAATATTTATATTCCGTTCATCATTCTATGGACCCATGCTCTTCCTCGAGCTTATACACAATCACCTTTGAAACTCCCTCGACATCGAAAATCGAATCTGGGATCTCATTCCAGACCTCATCGTTACTAGAACCCATTTCTATACCGCAACCTTCTTCGTATAATAATACGACTCTCTATTGATAAGAAAGAATAAATATTCACTAGGTAGATACTCTACTTAATTAGTCTATCAATGATAACTTATACATTACCATGACCCGATTAGTGGTACTCAATCTCAACATCCATTCCAATACAACTCTCACGGTTGTAATCAGCTCGTTACTCGCAGAATCATTGCTGCCTTACTATGGTCCACCACTGACCCACTGTCATCATTCACTTTCCATGAAATCTTAATAGCTAACCATACGGAGTCCATACATGTCGTATCAAATCCTTCTAAGGAGGTAACATAATCACCATTCATGATTCATGGAGTACACTCCTGATTCTGACATACATACATGACATGAAGCAGATAAAATTTGCAGAAGAGTTTCGCTCAAAGCAACGATAGCAGGTTAATACCATTCTTAATCATATGCCTTCAATAGAAGACTTAACTCAAAGGTTTGTTTAGTCCTTTTTGAAATATGGTCCTGGCTTATCTCAAGATAGTATCTTCTGAGATAGATAGCCCGCTCATGGCGATTACACGAATTAAACCTTTACTAACTACTATTACGGCTGGGTATTGCACAGTCATCAGAAGGAATGTCAATCTTCCAAACCATAATACAACCTTCAGCTTTTAACTATCATCACTGTATCCTTTGGCACAAGCGCCTACAATTATCCTTTTACGGTTAAAGTGTCGGCCACCTCTTTTGCCTTTCCTGATAGTAATAGTTCCTTACAGTCAATGTCATTTTAACCACCTCCAAATAAATTTTCTACCTTATTTCAATCACAGCTTATGTGAAAATGCTTTTCTTTAATATCTGATGAGTAAATAAAAAAAAATATCACCATTTTTCCATAAGTTATTGCCTCAATCTTTAGAGGCTAATCACTGTCAAGACTGACTCTTAATCATACTTAGAACATCTTTTATCTTAAGTCCTAATTGCCCTGAACAATTTCGACCATTACTGGTTCGATCCATACTTTCTCATGGTTTAACATGTGCCCCACTTGGCAACATTATAATTACGTCATATTTTCTTTATCAACATTTCTATTCTTGAGAATTTTGAATATTACCTTTCTCCTTGTAAAACCTCTAAGGTTATCCTTCAATCGTTCCTCCTGTATTCCCTAGATACAGGGCATATCAAGTTACCATTTATTAATACCAGAATCATTGTCTATATACTTCTGAAAAATTTCTCCACTGATTCTTAAAGGTTGTTGTTACCTTAACCCTTTCCCAATCATTCTGTCAAAACTCATACTGTTCCTATTAAGGGTGACATGCCAACCTTTATGCATTCCCCTAGGATTCATTTTAAGTTACCGATGTTCTATCCTTAATTCCACCTTTAAAAGGTACCTGCATCCTTCCATGGATAAATCAAGTCAGATATCCCTGATAAGGGTGTCTTATTCAATCATTTCCACCTCGATAGTCTATACCGAATTTCACAATAGCATCCTTATTCAAGTTAAGGTCAATCCACATGGCCTCCAAAAGATAAAAATGGTTATCCGCTTTTCTTTCCTGATTTGGTAATGATCACATGGATGATCTGGAAGATATTGGTCGTGTTCAACGTGAACTTCTTCTTAATAAATCCTTATTTACTTTTGTTGTTTATCTCAACAGTCATCTCAATGTTGGGATATCTTTCATACCTGGCGTCTCCCTTCCTGGGTATCAAGCCACCGGTCTTACACTTCACATTCTTGAAGGTCACTTCCTTCATCCAATTTTCCTAATTTCTTACTTCCTTGTCTCCTCAGTCTATCCGCGTCTCAATATTTATCCTTCGAACTATCTCAAGGTTTTCCTCGAATCCTCCCAACTTAAAGGGGATAAAATATACATAACTCTTATGCCTTCAACCATCAATTTTAACTCATGGTGAATCACCCTCATCCTGATGATTATATACTCTTCTATTTCTATTTCTACGAGTCTTTAGGGTTTCCTCATACCCAACTCCCTTATCATTCCTCAAACTCTCTTGCCTTTATATTCCTTTCTCTTATCGTTATTTCATGAACCAACACAACATAAGCATTGATTTCAAACATCCCGTCATTCTGGATTCGTGTCTTCAGAACGAATCTTGATAACTTTTACAACTTAGATTCATAATTCATCATACTCGTCTGCCTTTGTTCTGGCTATAAAGCTTTTACACTATTCCATAACCTTGGGAATTACTTTCCCGAAAACAATTGGCTGAACTTTAATCAGTTTATTATAATCTCTTGCTCCGTGCCTTCCTTGGCCTTTCACCAGCAGGTGGTCTCTCTCTTAGGAGGGTGAGTGATAAAAACAGTCTTTTGTGATTCGTCAATCATTTAGAATCTCAAATGATTCCTATATTTCCTTTAGCCAGGCTCTTGCCTCGACTAGGTCAACCTGTTCCTTGGAACTCTGAGAGCTTAACGATTTAAAGGTCATGAAAGAATTTCCTGCCGCATTGTCCCCTCAGGGTGGTGGTTGGGGATAATGGTCTAAGTTCTGTCTAGACAGGTCCATAAATTGCCATATAGGAGTACCGTCTCGGGTCTCCTTTCCTTACTCGACTTTCTGTTTCCTTAGTATGAAATGTTTCAACCTTCTCCCATAATCGGGGTTATCTTATACATTAAAAACCTTGTTTTCCACTCTATTATGTTATGGGTTCTTTCTTTCTTGATGGCAACCTCCCTGACTATCACACTCTGGGTTTGCCCTAAATCCTATTCCTCAAACTATGGCTCTCATCTAAGTTCTCATCCTTAAGCTCTTGAACTTTCGGAACCCAAATTCTATAGGAATACCTCATTATTCCCTTATCATCTTTCTCAGTATTAATCTCATATTTATTTGTTGGCTCTCTGCCTTCATTCATCACCTTTTTCTGGCACAATATGCTCTTTTCCAATAATTCGGTCTCTATTGCAATCTCAAACAGCTTTTCGGTACCGGCTCCGGTTACCTTCACTACTATTTCCATTTTCTCAAAATCTCTTATCAACTCTCCCAAAGACATTATCATCTTGAGTCTCTCCTTTTTACTAATGGCATCAGCCACCACATTGGCTTTCCCCGAATGATAAAGAATCTCCCACTCATAACTCTTGATTAGCTCTAACCGCCTCCTCTGGCGTATGTTGAGCTCTTTCTACGCAAAAAGGTACTAGAGCTCCTATGGTTTGTGTAAATCTTGCACTTCTCTCCATACAAGTAGTGCCTCCAATCTTTAGGGAAAAACTATTACCACGAGCCCAAGCTTATGGGTGGGGATATCGAATTTTATATTCCCTTAATTATCTTGACGCGTACGCGATTACCTTGCTGTGCTGTATAAGAAGCACCCTAATTCCTTATGCGAAGCGTCACTACATTTCACAAAATCTCATTTTCCATCCGGCAACGCCAACATAGGGAACGTCACCAACCTTTGCTTCGATCTTAAAAGTTGTTCTCGCATTTCTCTGTCCATTCGAACTTCTCAGTCTTACGAGTAAGCCGCGTTAAAGGGGCTACTATCTTTACAAACTTGAACGAACCTCTGGTAGTGACCGGCCAATCCTACCTCTGGTAGTCGACCCAACCAGGGTCATCAATTCATCAGTGGTCCTTTATCCAATCTCGTCAGGATCCTCCATGGGATCCTCCTCAGCAACTATCCCTTCTAGGACAACATCCTCAACCGCTACATTTTCAATATCAACATCACCCGGTCCTGCGTTAGGACGCTCTATTGGATCCACAATCTGATCTCCAATTAGTAATAAAACATCATCGCGTTGATTTTCCTCAACTTCAGGGTTCGGAGTCCCGCTACCATATACGATAACGAACTACGCTTCTATCGCTACATTTATAAGGGTTCCCATAAGGGTTTTAACTGTCAGTACTATGTTAGGTAGTCCGACTATGAACTTGGCAAGAGTTCTTATTATCTTAGTGAACTTATTATCTTAACGTCCCATCATCTCTGAGGTTTATAACGCTTGGCTCTGATACCATTTCTGTAACACCCCCAGATCCGGGGTCGGGGATCCGGGTCGTCACGAGTTCCATTTCCCTTAATAACACCCAATCTTAATAATTACTCAACTACTCTGTACTGTGACCCCACAATAAACACACACACCACACGTTATAGTCTCAGAGATGAACATCCAAAAATAACCACAAGTCATTTTATTCCACAATTATCTGCCAATACACCTTAAAAGGTTTTCTGAATAAATTTACATTTCTTTGCCATTATTACAATTCATAAATATAAATAAATCTGGTTCATCAAAAGTTGAAAGCCTAGCCTATTGGTAGTTCCTACCTCAGCTACGGCGGCATCAATGCTTCTAGAAAACTGCGGAACGTCTCCTAATCGCTTGCGAATCGGGAGCTTGGTTCTGTTCATCTTTTCTATCTGTTGTTGTGTGATGAAAGAAGAAAGCAAGGGTGAGCAGCAAGCCCACCAAAATAATATGTATAATGATTAATAGTATATGAGCCTTCTCATAGTACTCATGAAAGTCTTGGTCAAAAGAAATGAACCAAGTTGATATCTTAATGCGATGAAGTCGCAAAATATTCAGTATATATACATATATACTTTTCAAAATCTTGGAAGTCCTCTTCCATACATAATATACACAGAGTTCCAGTTTATAACTGTATAAAAATATTGTTGCAAGGTGATCTCATATATCTAACCTTGTCTCAACTTTTTTTTTCTGAAAATCTTTGTCATGCATAAGATAATCATTTACTAGATATAAGTTTAAAAGATGAAGTTACAAGATACTCCAATATACTTATATCTTTTCCAAATACTACTTGAACTACCACCGTTCAAGTTATAATTAGTTTCAAAAGTTCATCACGTAGATGAGACTACAAGACCAGATTTGAATAGATTAAATCTTTAAAATATCATCAAAATAAAATGAAGTTACGAGATACTTCATTTGATGCAAACATCATTTTGAAAACTTGACCCTGCCAACACTCAACAATCGCCCAGCCGTAGCCTTTCTATCGAAGTGCTCTGGGTAGTGTTGCAGAAATATCCAATTGGATGATGAACTCATTACGGGAGTTTGCCGCGCCAGGAAGACCACTTACGATGATCAGTCGTAGTAGTACAACCCCACCATTTTCTACATGTAGAGGAGAACCTGTCGGATTTACTTGTCAACCGAACACTGAACTCCTAAGGAATGGACCGCCTTAGCGGAACTTCCAGGCCATTTGGGCCAATATAATAAGGCTGGGCCGGCGCCACTCGACCACTTACGCCACTCCTAGTTCAGATGAAATCCATGACTCTGAAACGTAAAGCTCGTTCCCCCTTTCCCCAAGTAGAAACTTGTTGATACGGCTCCACCAAGAAGTCGTATCTAGTTGGAAAGGAGAACTCACCGATGTTTCCCAGGCGATGCCTGTTAATGGATTAACTTGTTCCAAGAATTTTACTTCCCGAGTGTTGGGTAAGTAATCGATTCATTTAACAAAACAGCAACCTTGTTGCGAATATAAAATACACCACAGAGCCGGATCCCTTAGGTTTTTGAGCGAGTATTCAAGTCCCCTTAAAATGGAAGATCTTGAATTTGAAAACAAGTTTTGGGATCCGCTCTACCTTTTAAATTCATTTTGAAGACTCGAAAACATTTTTAAGAATGTTTGGGGTAAAGCTGATTTAATGAAGTAAATCAGTCCCCATTATATTTAGAAAATGTCTGAATATTATTATTTAAATAATATTCCCATAAAGAATAATCTTTATAAAAATAATCGAAGTAGAAGTATTAAAACTTAAACTTGAAATGGATATCAAATAACCAAAGATATACTTATATGAAAGTACTATCTTTATTTGAATAATCGAAAATAAGTTTGACTATTGACACCTTATTCTTTAATAAAATAAGGAATATATTTCAGTAATAAGCGGAGTCATAATATCTCGAATGAATATTATAAATAATATTCATTAAATAAAATAAAGGAGTCATACATCCTCAAATGAATATTCAAATAATATTCAATAATAAAATAAAGGAGTCATAAGTCCTCGAATGAATATTCAAAATAATATTCATTAAATAAAATAAAGTTATCGAATAAACCTTATTCGATTAATAGTTTTGAAAACTATAACCATATATTTATATAAATATATATGTATATATATACATATATACAAAATCTACTCGGGATCCTCGACTCCCGGTTTAGAAAATATTTCCACCTTTTGGGTCCCTATACTAAGGGTATATGCAAGTTACCGCTATCCTCTAGCATAGGTATTATCAACTGAATCAACAATTATATATGGAAAGAATATGAAACAGGCATGCATATATATACCATAGCAGCATGCTTCAATATATTGCAACATTTGCTAATATAAACATCATGCATCTATCGCAAGATAATGCATATACATATATACATCACAACAACAGTATAACGGGTAGAAAACTTGCCTGAGCGACTGGGGGTTACGAATGGCTCGGGACGAGTCTGGTAACCTATAAACAACAAGTAAGTTGGAATTAAACCAAAGTCACTTGTAAACCTATACTTTAACTAACTTAGACTCTAACGCTTGTTTTGCGCTTACTGATTCTCTTAAGTCACTCGAGTACCCTCGGCTCCACCATTTTTAATAATTTAACCTTTACGAGTTTTAAGGCGATTCTTTCGCGAGTGTCTTACCAACTGCCTAAAACACTTACCATAAATGTTTCATACATTAATTAACCCTTTTGGTCTTTAACCTATGTTTCAAAGTAAGGCGAGGGGAAAAGTTTCGTTCGCGAAACGCCGTTACTTGAAACGGTCGTTTCTCCTAAACCGTGCATCGGAATCGAACGAACTACATATCAAAACGAAGCTCGTAACATGAGCTATCTAAACATGGCAGTGGTAATAATCTAGCAGGGGGTTCTCGGGTCCTAATGTTATGCACAAAAACAGTCCAAAGAAAATCGGACGTTACGACGGCTATGTTTACGCGATTACCAATGTTTAAACTACTCCAATTAACCACCAACCAACTCATAACCATCAATACAACAAAACTTCACCTAAACCATACCACATCAGTCCATAATCTCCAAGGTTTTCAACTCAAACAACCACAATCAAGACCTATGAACTATAATCAAGCTTCAATTACCAAAACACTTCCAAATCAAACCAAACTACTAATAATCACAATCCATGCTTCTCATTTCACAACACCAACCATTAAACTTACTAACAAATAAAGTAAAGGATAGGGTTTGAAGTTTATACCTTCCTTGGGAGGTGTTAAGTTGCTAGGAAGCCTTAGGGAGCCTCCTACAAGCTTGATCTTTCCAAAGAAATCAAGAACACAAAGTTAGGCTTTGAAGTTTCTGAAAGTCCGATTTAAAGAACTGTAAAAATGAGGGTCTTACCATGATTATTTGGATGATACTTGTGAACAAGAGTTGTAGGCCATCTCAATACCTTTCCAATGAGCTATAGAACACAATATTTGAGTGAGAAATGAAGGAGATACAGCAGTTTTAGTGTTCTGGTTCTGTTTTGGCCGAGAGCATGAAGAACAATGCCTTGGTTTCTTTTTGATTTTGATGAAAAATGATTTGCTTGGCTTGGTTGGTTTGATTTTTGTGTTTGTTTTAGTAAATTACCTAGTTGCCCTTGATTTTGTGTGGTTAAAAAGCCACCACATCTCCTTCCTTCCCATGTCATGCTTGTGTCATCCTCATGATGTCATCCTGCCCTCCTTGTCCTCTTCTCATTGGTTGGGTGACATCATCCTCTCTAATCCCTTTGATTAACTTCCTAATTGTTTGCCTAATGACCGCTGATCTGTTATACGGTTCACTTAACTTTCCTTTTCGTTTATCGTTTGAAGGATCATACCCGGGATCTTATTACTTAGGTTCCCTTAACCTTTCTCAATATATTATATTCCTTTTATGATCCTCTCCTATAATCCATTAATTTAAATCATTTTTATCCTGTTACCTTTTTCTCAAATCTTTCCGTATCTAGTGTATTTCCGGGAAAAATCAAAGTGTTCGGATTTGGATTCTGACGATCTTTACATACACTTATATCCCATATAAAGTACTAATAAAATCTCAGAATATCCATATCAGAACCCCTACATAGTGTGGCATGAAAAGTTTTCTCATTCAGCAAAAAAACTATTCATAAGGGTTTCAAAAATTTCCCAAAAATTGGGGTTATTACAACTTGGGTCTTCCCTTCCACATATAATTTTCTCTAGATCTCAAAGGAGTACCTGATATTTATTTCTTTTCTTTTCTTTCTTTTGATAAGTGAGGCTTATCAGCACTTAGTACATCCATCAGATTTACAAACATCAGAACTTAACAGATAAGAAGCACTATTCTAGTTTTTGACTTAGTAATAAGATACACAAAGTAAACTTAACCAAGCTCAATATCAGAATTTGCTTGTGTCAAAAGATTTCCACATAAACAATTACTTCAAACATGGGATCTTTAGTATATTAAAGACTACTAGGTCAGCATCTAGCACAGTTATGCTCATTGGATTGAATAGTCACAGAAACATTCATATCACTATCAGAGTTTAGAAATTCACATCAGACAACAATCAATACTTAAGTAAATTTCTATTTAAGCACAGATTACATAAAGATAGTAATATCTGTAAATACTGATCATAAAGTCTGATGTATCAGAATATAAATTTAGGCAGATTTAGAGAAAGAACCTGAAACTATTCTAAGTTCATTTACCAATCTTGTAAAAGTAGCTTCACATAGTGGTTTTGTGAAGATATCTGCTAGTTATTGATCTGTTGGAACAAAATGCAATTCCACTCTACCTTCCATCACATGCTCCCTTATGAAGTGGTACCTAATGCTGATGTGCTTTGTCATAGAGTGTTGAACTGGATTACCTGTCATAGCAATAGCACTTTGATTATCACAGTAAATAGGGATTTTAGAAAATTCTAACCAATAATCCACTAACTGATTCTTCATCCAAAGAATCTGTGCACAACAGCTTCCTGCAGCAATGTACTCTGCCTCTGCAGTTGATGTGGAAATTGACTTTTGTTTCTTGCTAAACCAAGAAACTAATCTGCCTCCAAGAAATTGGCAACTTCCACTTGTGCTTTTCCTGTCAATTTTGCACCCTACAAAATCTGTATCTGAGTAACCTATTAGCTTAAAGTCTGATTCCCTAGGATACCACAATCCTAGATCAGCTATACCCTTAAGGTACTTGAAAGTTCTTTTCACAGCTGTTAAGTGAGGTTCTCTTGGATTTGCTTGAAATCTTGCACAAAGACATGTAGCATACATGATATCAGGTCTACTTGCAGTTAGATAGAGTAATAAACCAATCATACCTCTATAATCAGTAATATCTACTGATGTACCAGTATCCTTATCCAATTTGGTTGCAGTAGCCATAGGAGTGGATGCACTTGAACAAT
Source organism: Apium graveolens (assembly GCF_009905375.1). Taxonomy (NCBI): domain Eukaryota; kingdom Viridiplantae; phylum Streptophyta; class Magnoliopsida; order Apiales; family Apiaceae; genus Apium; species Apium graveolens. The sequence goes on from NC_133653.1 coordinate 203,999,950, forward strand.
CTTGCATTCCAAATTTCTTCAACAAGTTTCTGGTGTACTTAGTTTGACAAATAAAAGTTCCTTCTTCATTCTTCTTGACTTGAAGGCCCAGAAAATAGCTAAGTTCTCTCATCATACTCATTTGATATCTTGACTGCATTAGCTTGGCAAACCTTTTACAAAGTCTGTCATTTGTAGAACCAAAAACGATATCATCAACATATACCTGTACCAAAAGTAAGTCCTTTCCATAGTTGAGATAGAATAAAGCTTTGTCAATAGTTCCTCTGTTAAATCCACTTTCCAGAAGAAACTGAGCTAATGTCTCATACCATGCTCTTGGAGCTTGCTTAAGGCCATAAAGTGCTTTATCAAGTCTGTAGACATGATTAGGAAATTTTGAATCTACAAAACCTGGAGGTTGTTCAACATATACTTCTTCTTCCAATTCTCCATTGAGAAAAGCACTTTTTACATCCATTTGAAAGACTGTAAACTTTTTGTGAGCAGCATAAGCCAAAAATATCCTTATGGCTTCCAATCTAGCAACTGGTGCAAATGTTTCATCATAATCAATTCCCTCCTGTTGAGAGTATCCTTTTGCAACCATCCTTGCTTTATTCCTTGTAATTATGTCATCACTATCAGTTTTATTTCTGAACACCCACTTTGTACCAACAACAGATCTGTTCTTTGGTCTTGGCACTAGGGTCCAGACTTTATTTCTTTGAAATTCATTTAACTCTTCCTGCATTGCTTGCACCCAATCAGCATCTTGAAGAGCTTCTTCCACTTTCTTTGGTTTAGTCTGAGAAAGAAAAGAATGATAGAGACATTCATTTGATGTTGCTGTTCTAGTTCTAACACCAGCTTCAGGATTTCCAATAATCAAGTCAGGTGTATGTGCTTTAGTCCACTTCCTTACAGATGGAAGGTGATCTCTAGAACTGGATGCTCCCCCATGATCCATGTTGTCTCCATCAACATTTTCTGATGCTCCCCCTGAAAGTATGCTCTCTGAGTTGGATCCTTCAGAATTTGAGTTTCCAGAATTATCAGAACTTGGCCCATCAGAACTTGATGAATCAGAACTTGAAGAGCCTATTCTAGGTTCTGATGCTTCTTGAGATGTGGTTGGATCTTCAATATGCCCCCCTGCAGGTGCATTTTTTTTTGGCATAGTCACCATAGTTTCAATAACATCAGAGTTTAACCCATCAGAGTTTGCAGTATCAGGATTTAGACTATCAGAATTTACAGAATCAGAATTTAAAACTTCATTCTCAAATCTCAGCTGATTATGATAATTGAAATCTTCAAGTCCAGTAATCTTCTTATCATTAAACGAGACATTGATAGATTCCATGACAACCCTTGTTCGTAAATTGTAGACTTTGAAGGCTTTTGTGGAAAGTCGATATCCAACAAAAATTCCTTCATCAACTTTTAGATCAAATTTGGATAGCTGTTCAGGATGAGTCTTAAGAACAAAACACTTGCATTCAAATACATGAAAGTACTTCAGATTTGGCTTCTTTTTCTTCACCATCTCATATGGTGTCTTTCCATGCTTGTTGATAAGTGTTGCATTCTGAGTAAAATAAGCAGTCTGCACAGCTTCAGCCCAAAAGTAGGTTGGTAACTTTGCTTCATCAAGCATAGTTCATGCAGCTTCAATAAGAGTTCTATTTTTTCTTTCAACAACTCCATTTAGTTGTGGAGTTCCAGGAGCTGAGAATTCCTGCTTTATTCCATGGTCTTTGCAGAATTCTTCCATAATCATAATCTTGAACTCAGTGCCATTATCACTTATGATTTTCACAGAGTCTTTGACCAATTTATCTAGTTATTTGACATGATCAATCAAGATAGATGCAGTTTCACTTTTTGTGTGCAAGAAATACACCCATGTGTATCTGGAAAACTCATCTACTATGACCATAGCATATTTCTTCTTTGCAATAGACATGGCATTCACTGGACCAAATAGATCAACATGTAGTAGGTGATAAGGTTCAAGAATTGAAGATTCAGTCTTGCTCTTGAATGAAGATTTTCTTTGTTTTACCTTTTGACATGAATCACAAAGGCTATCAGGAGCAAATACTTATTTTGGCAGTCCTCTCACAAGATCTTTCTTGACTAGTTCATTTATATTGTTAAAATTTAAATGAGAGAGTTTCTTGTGCCAATCCCAGCTTTCTTCAATTGATGCTCTGCTTAACAGACAGATTGCAGAACCATCATAATTTGTTAAAAGCTTGGCTTCATAAATGTTACCATGTCTGTATCCCTTTAGAACAACTTTGCCTGTAGATTTGCTTACAACTTCACAGTGTTCTTCAAAAAAATCCACATGATAACCTCTGTCACAGATTTGACTAACACTCAGCAGATTATGTTTAAGCCCTGAGACTAGAGCTACTTTTTCAATGATGACATTCCCAAGATTGATATTGCCGTATCCCAGAGTTTTTCCCATGTTGCCATCTCCATAAGAAACTCCTGGGCCAGATTTCTCCACAAAGTCTGATAGCAGGGCTTTATTTCCAGTCATATGTCCTGAACATCCACTATCAAGTACTAGGATATTTTTCCTGTTGCCCTGCAATCACAAAAAGCCACTAATGATTAGTTTTAAGGACCAAGACTTGCTTGGATCCTTTGGCCTTATTAAGTTTGTTAGCATCTGCAGCGGATTTGATTTCAGAGTTTATGCTAAATGTAGTTTATCAGAATTTACAGTATCAGACTTTGCATCAGAACTTACACTAGAAGGAATTAAAGCAACTTTCTTCAAAGAAGGTTTTATTTGATAATAATCATAGTACAAACTATGATATTCCTTACAAGTATAAATGGAATGCTATAAACTACCACAATGAAAACAAGGATTTTGTGGCTTAAATCTAACAGACTGACTCTTAACTCCTGACTCTTAAGGTAAGGAGTTTATATTCTTATTCTTCCTGCAAAAAGAAGCCAGATGGTTAGAATTTCCACAGTTATAGCATTTTTTTGTAGGAGAATTAGGAACAGGCATATAATTATTGCTTTTATTCACACCTTCCTTTCCATTCCTATTTTTCCTAGGTGGCTTTACCTTGTTTATATTCTTAATCTCTTTCAGCTTATACTTAAGCTGCTTCTTTGTCATTAAGCCTATGTTAACTTCAGTTGGCTTATCCTGTTTTGGTTTGTCAGAAGTTAATTTCTCTTTAACTTCTGATTTATCAATATCAGACTTTACAGCTACAAACTTAACAGGATTTACTTTTGGCTTATTAGTCTGTTTAACAATAATTGGCTTAACTTGTTCAGTTCCTGTTTCACTTTTATCATCTCCATAACCTAAGCCCTCTTTCCAGATTCCACTACTTAGTAAATTCTGAGTTGTTCTGCCAGAGTTAGTCCAAGTCTTGATAATCTCTCTTTCTTTTTCTAACTCAGTTTTTAGAGATTGATTCAATTTTAACAATTCATCTCTAACATAAAAAGCATCATCTCTTTCTTTCTGAGTTTGATGGAACATAACTAACTCCTTTTCTAAATAGTCATTCCTTTTCTTAAAAGCCATATTTTCAGAAGTTAACCTATCACATGTTAAAGTCTGATCTCTATAGCTAATGAACATGGTTTTAAGATAAGATCTCAACTCAGTAATATCATCAGTATGAAAAGCATAAGTTGTTTGAAGTACCTTTAACTCAGCAGCATCAAAACTGCTATCAGCATTTGCCATCAAGGCATAGTTCACCTCATCTTCAAAATCTGAAGTGTCTGTCCAACTTTTCTTCTTTGTGACAAGTGCCTTGCCTTTGTCACCTTTTCCTTTCTTGCAATCAGGAGATATGTGGCCTTTCTCACCACAATTATAGCATTCAACATTTGAGTAATCTCCTCTGTCAGACTTTCCAGCTTTGCCTTCAGATTTTCTGAATCCCTTCTTATCAGAACTTCCACTTTTCCTGGAAAACTTCTTTCCCCTTCTGAATTTCCTGTAGGCTATCTTTGTGATACCCTTCACCATAAGAGCACACAATCTCATCATTTCTTCATCTGCATCCATCTCAGATAAACTTTCAGTTTCTGAATCCTCATCATTATCAGAACTTGATGACTCAGTATCATACTTTGTGATAAGAGCCTTTCCTTTGCCTTTCTTTGAGACAACCACTTTGGGGGATTCCTCCTCAGCCTTAAGAGCAACTGTTCTTGACTTTCTCCCATGTCTCTTGCTTCTTTGATCCATCTCAAGTTCATGAGTTTTGAACATACCATAAATTTCATCAAGAGTAGTTTCATCAAGAGCATAGTTGACTCTTATAGTAGTTGCCTTCAAATCCCAACTTTCAGGAAGAGCTAAAAGGAATTTAAGATTAGTATCTTCAAGATCATATTCGTTATCCACCAGTGACAGATCATTCAAGAGTTTGACAAATCTGTCATATAAACCAGTTAATGACATCAGGTTTTGAGTCAAAGTGCTCATACTCTTGAGTGAGTATAGTCCTCCTGTTCTTCTTAATTACATCAGTTCCATGACATCTTGTTTCCATGGCATCCCATATCTCCTTTGCAGTCTTACAGTTTATTACCCTATTTGACATGACATTATCAATGGCACTATACAGCAAATGCCTTACCTTTGCATCCTTGGCAATAGATGAGATATCTTCAGCTGTATATTCACTTTTCTCCTTTTGTACGATCTTTGCTGGATGATCTACAACTACAACAGAGAGCTTGGTTGGCCTATGTGGTCCTTCATTAATTCTGTCAAGGTATTCTGGATCTGTAGCTTCCAGAAACATAGTCATCATCACTTTCCATATGGGATACTCAGAAGGTCTCAGTATGGGAACCCTAATTGTCTCATATCGATTATGGATTTGAGTCTTTGGAGTTTCTTTAGTTTTGGTGGGCTTGGTTGGAGTTTGTTCTTCTTCAGACATGATTGTTTTGGATCTTTACTGTATATGTGTTAACATATTGCTCTGATACCACTTGTTAGGTCACACACACTGTAGAAGGGGGTTGAATACAGTGTATACTACAATTAAATCGAATTAAGAACACAAGTATGAAACACAGAATAATCTTATTAATAAAACAGTATTGCAATGGAACCGTTCTCTCTCAGTGATGAACAAATATCACGAGAGCTGCTAGGGTTACAATGAATATTACTCTCGATTAAGATAACACATATAGTGTAAACCCTATGATGTGTTTACATAGACACACAGTTATAAAATAATCTTCTAATTGATATCGAATATGATTCTGTATCCTAAAATATATCAATTAGTTATCTTTTCCTCCAAGTATTCTATTCTTCATAGAATTCTTCTCCATGCATATCTCTTCTTGTTTTAGTCTTGATCTTCTTTCCTTTCAATTAGCCGCCTTCCTTATCTGAAAGTCTTCTTAAGTCCTGATATTATCTCCTGATAGATATCTTCTGATATCTTAAGTTCTGATAACTTAAGTTCTGATATCTTAAGTTCTGACTTCAGTATAAGTATTAATTTCCAGTTAAGTCCTGATTTCTCCTGTTAGTCAAGATCTGAAAACTAAACACAAATCATTATTAGACATGACATCACAAATATATCTAACTATCACTATCACCTATCTCTTTTTAAAACCATTCTGTCACAGCACACTATTCAAAACTTCTTTCCATTTTAATCACGTTTAGAGATAGGTGCTTTTAGAAGTTACTTTTCCCCAAAAACATATTTTAAACAACATTTCCAAATACAGGGGATACGTAACTTAAAACATTTCTGTTCCATTACGAGATTAAAATATTAGCTATTCACATATACTGAACCATAAAAGAATGGTCAGGGTACTTTCTGTCTCGCCCCCAACTTAAACAGCAAATTAAATATAACTATTTCAACATTTTAAAAAGAAGTAAACATAACCAACTCCAAGATCTTACAGTTTAGGGTGTGGAACAGCCCAACACTACCATCTATTACAACTGATTTTAAATAGCGAGTCCTCACACAAAACTACTCTCTCTTATTCTACCTGAGCTCGAACATAAGCATCAGCATCACAGGTCTTACGGGCAGTCTGCTTGAATCTAACCATAGCTGCTAGCTGTAATATCAGGGTAAAGCAAGTGCTAACAGTACGATACAAAACATAAATCGAGATATACATTAAAGAATGACAATGGAAAGACATAACTAATGATAACGAGGGATAAAACTATGAGTGATGGCATCATTTTTGCTTGTATCAAAACAATTTCAAAATCATGTCTTAATCAAAATTATTTTATGACGCTACAGATTACAGCCAGTGATCAGCCGTGAAGTAATCCCGAACCTCGCTGGGTTCTAAAACATTAATGGGAATCCCTAGGCAACTTTTAAGCCTAATATAAGTGTGGAAAGGACTCGCGTCTCAGTCCAGATCCACTATTCAAAGAAAACATGTATCCCCCTTTGGGACTAAAAACCCAAATTTTATTTATTTCAAAAATTGATGCCGAATTAAAACAAAATCTCTTTTAACAATAAACATTTTTATCAAGGGATTATAGATCAACTCGAAACACAGGAAATATGGTACTAAATTTCAGGGCCATGATTCACAAAACTATACTCTATTAAAGTAACTGAATGGTTTTCATATATCAAAGATTTAGACAAGGGGATTTAGTGAGGCTATTGGATATTAAAAAAAAAGGTAATGCCAAATTGGGCTTTAAGCAATGGTTTCTCATCAAGATTCAAGTGCTGGATCATCAAGAAGATGAGCTTCATAAATACTAAGGGTGTTAAGGTATGAAGAAATGATATTTAGCTCAGGATATATCAGAATTGTCAAGCTTTAGGATAAGAAAGAGGGGTATCAATCAATGAGGAATCACTTTGATAAATATCTGGCTTTCGGGATTCAAGGTAAGTTTCTATAAGGATTCAAGTATCAGGATGAGATATCAATACTTAGGAATCATTAGTATGGTAATCAAGAGGATCAATCAAGTATTATAACAACCTTTTATTTTATCATGGCATTCATCATACTTTAATATACTATCATGATAAGACTACTTTGCAATACGTACTCGAGGGTTCATGGCATTTCTATATGATTCAAAGATAAATCATAAGATATGCTTGATTTAAATATATCAAAATGACTCAGGATAGTTGCATCAATATATATAAACTATTTACAGTGAATACGAAAGACAAGTTGAATCACTTGCCTTGAGAAAGGCTGGACTGATCTGACTGGTAGGAGCAAATGGAGCTTCACTCGACCTTTATGGAAAGTTTTCCCTCGTCTCGAGATCCTACATAAATAATAATAATCCTCATTATAAAATATTCTCACCAACTTAACCTATTTACAACCCGAAATTAAACAACGATGGCACTTAGGCCTATATGCACTTAATTTTATATTCACTTTTAAATTACAATCATCTAGCCACATAATCACATATCATATATTAATACCAAATAACACCATATACACCATAATGCAACACTAGGCTTGGATGATCTCGACTCACAACTTAAGTCACTTGGTCGCTAAACTAGACAAAGTCTTCAAATTTTGGCTTCCTAACTCGATGTGCCTTTACTAAACTATCCAAAACCTATTGACCCACACCTGTGCCTTTTTCTCTACTAACCTTATACTATCTTAAAACTATGGTGGTCAACCTAAATCTCACTCCTAAGTGTTCTAAAACTATGTGATAAGTGAAAGTGCTCACTGGTGCAAATTTCAGAATGACAACTATGGTTTCTTGAGTGCATTAGACACTCTTACACTACAGGTTTTCCTTCAAAACTTTTACACAAGACTCTCCTGAACTAAGGGCATCTCCTAAACTTGATGTGGCTCAAGGGCCTGGCTTGGGTCTTCTTGGGCCTAAGCTAAAAGTCCAAGGTTCCCCTGTTTTTCTGGGCAGAAAATGCCCTGACTAGAATTAACTTGTGACACATGGTTCTAACTCATATCCTATGAACTATGGTTGGAAAAACTTCTCTGACACTCCCTCTAACTAAGGCCCATCAGGGCCTAATGAGGGCCTACCCATGACATGGTCAAATCTTCCTATTTCTAAGTTGCAACAAAATTGTCCCCTGCTGGACATATTTTGTTATTCTACTTGTGCACCTAACCAAATGACATGCAAACCACCAACCAACACCTAAAACCTTTTATATACTCCCAATATTAACTTCTGGTGTCTTGGGCCTCAAAGTTCACATCAATGACATGGTCAAAACTCACTCTAAACCTCAGGGTACTAAACTAATTTTCTGCAGAAACTATAACTCTCCTTTCTCTAAGGTTTTGACTTGACAAATTCAACCACCAACAACCCAATACCCAAACCAAGACTTAAACATGGTGATCTACTGAACTAACTCCCTTATACTCAAAATAATCTTGGTGGAGATCATCCTTACCTAAGGTGCAATTATGGCAAAACAAAAGAAACCACATTACACAACTCACAAATCATCAAGTTTTTGAAACAACAAGTTATGCATTTTTATAAAAGATATACACGAATTATTACCATGCATCAAGAAGCATTAATCAATATTAACTCCTTATTCCTACTGAAATTAAAGCTTACTAATAAAATCCTTCCTAATGATCAAAATCTTCCAACATTTCAAGAGAAATCCACATGCATGCATAACTTCGAGTTTTGCAAACAAAAACAACATATTTTCTAAATATATTCTATCATAAAATTGACATGCAAGCCTAGCATAAGCTATACCTAGATGATCACTTAGCATGCAAAGAGTTTTATCAAATTTTCACTACAAGTTTCATGCCATTATCACATAAACATACAAAAATTGAACCAAGCAACAAGAATGATCTCTAGGACCATTCATTCGGCTCCCTTAAGGTCATGGCCGAATGAAATGGAAGGGAATGGCCATTTAACATCAAGGGTTTCTTTCTCAAGACTTGGCATTTCACCATTCCTTGTAGTCCTCTCAAAAACAACCTTAAATCCACAAAAGTCAAGGTTGTACTTTGAGTTTCAACTAAAACCTTAACATGCAACTTTAAAACTTAAACTTTTTACTCAAAACTCCTTGGAATATATGTGATCATGGTATGGGAAGTAACATTTACTTGTGTATAAGGTTGAAACTTGGTGAAGGAATGAAGAAAAATGGGGAGGGGTTGGTCTCGGCTGAAAAACCGAGAGGAGGGAGAGGAGGGCCGAGAGTGAGAGGGAGGAGGGAGGGAAGAAAGAGTGTGGTGGTGAGTGGAGTGTGAAATGATCATGGCACTTGCTTATTTTATAGTTTTTGATTTGACAAATATGAGTGGGAATGAGAATTGATAAGACTATCCCTCCACTTATACTTGGTTCAATTTGCATGCAAGGGTAAAGAAGGAATTTGGCTAGAAAATAAGAGTTAGTGGGGTTCTTATTGACTTTTTAGCCCTTTAAATTGAATAGAAAAGGATTTGCATGCAAGGACAACCATGTAATTTGCTAATTATGCCAACTAAAATTTATAAAGATTTATTTTTATAAAATAAAATACAAGTTCAAAAATTATAAAATTTATACCATAAAATAACTTGGATTTTTTAGAAATTTTATAAAACCACTTTTGAAATTTTGTGAACAACATAACTTTTAAAAAGAAATTTATTCAAGGTTTAAAATATTCCTTATAAATCAAAAATAAAAGAAATAAATAAACTTTTACTTTGAAAAAAATCATATACCACATAACACAAATTTAAGACGCAGAAATTCTCATTCACACAAGCATACAATAGTTGAATATATTGGCATTCGGTTTTAAAATTGCACCAAATTTTTACAATTAATATTACACGGAAATGCCGGTTGTAGCATCCTCTCCCCCTTAAGGGATTCTGTCCCCAGAATCTAAGAGAACAGATGAGGATATCGGGAACGCATATCAGACTCTAACTCCCAAGTCGATTCTTCGACCTTAGGGTTCCTCCAAAGCTATTTTACTAACTTTACTGACTTATTTCTAAGGCTCTTCTCTTGCCAGTCGAGTATTTTAACCGGTTGCTCCACAAATGACAGGTCTGCCTGAATTTCTACAGGTTCATATTCTATCACATGGCTAGCATCAGGATTATACTTCTTAAGCAACGACACATGGACCACATTATGCACATGCTGATACTGAGGTGGTAAGGCCAACTCGTAGGCCACCTTCCCTACTTGACTCAAAATTTCAAAAGGACCTATGTATCTAGGTGCTAACTTCCCTTTCTTGCCAAATCTAGACAACCCTTTTCTAGGTGACACCTTCAACAAAACAGTTTCGTATGGTGGCATGCCGATACTGGAATGATAGCTATTGTTATAAGAGAATTCAATCAACGGCAAGTGATCGTCCCAACTTCCTACAAAATAGATTGCACAACTGCGCAACATGTCTTCGATTGTTTGAATTGTCCTTTCGCTCTGACCATCAGTCTGCGGGTGGTATGCCGTGCTCATATTCAACTTTGTGCCAAGACATTCCTGAAATTGCTTCCAAAATCTCGAGTTAAATCGGGGATCTCTGTCTGAAACTATTGATACGGGTACTCCATGCCTCATCACGATTTCACGCACATACAGATGAACCAATTTGTCCAATGACGACTTCTCGTTTATTGAAAGAAAATGCGCCGACTTCGTAAGACGATCAACTATAACCCATATTGCGTCATGCCCGGATTTCGTTCGCGGTAGTCCTACTATAAAGTCCATAGTGATATTTTCCCATTTCAATTCTGGAATCTTCAGGGGCTGAATTAATCCGCTTGGTCATTGATGTTCTGCCTTCACTTTCTGACAAGTATAACACTTCGCAACCCATTCTGCCACGTCTCGCTTCATATTTGGCCACCAAAAGTTCTTTTTTAAGTCTCGATACATCTTGGTACTTCCCGGGTGGATTGAAAATTTCGAATTGTGGGCTTCGTGGAGGATCTCATTATTAATTCAGGTACATGAGGAATCCAAATTCTGGAAGAAAACCTTAGTATCCCTTGCTCATCCCTTTGAGTATTAATCTCCTCTCCAGATAACTGATTCTTCTCTTTCTCCATTACTTCTTCTTGACACTTCTTTATCTTTTCCACTAGTGTTGGCTAAAAGGTCATTGCACGACAAACTTCCTCAACTTTTCTGCAAGCACAAAGTTCCAGTTAAAATCTCTCGATTTCTTCAGATAACTCTTTTGATGTTATCATCATATTCAGTCTCTCCTTCCTACTCAGAGCATCGACCACAACATTCGCCTTTCCAGGATGGTAATTTATCGAGCAGTCATAGTCCTTGATCAATTCCAACCATCTCCTCTGCCTCATATTGAGTTCCTTCTGAGTGAAAATGTACTTTAAACTCTTGTGATCCGTGTAGATTTCACACTTCTCTCCGTAGAGGTAATGTCTCCAAATCTTAAGTGCGAACACTATGGCGGCTAGTTCCAAGTCATGCGTCGGGTACTTTAACTCATGCGGTTTCAACTGTCTTGACGCATATGCGATCACCTTACTGTGTTGCATTAACACACAACCCAATCCCTTATGTGAAGCGTCGCTGAATATTACAAAGTTTCCTTGATCATCCGGTAGCACTAACACCGGAGCTGTTACCAATCTCTGTTTCAACTTTTGAAAACTATCCTCACATTCTGCACTCCATTCAAACTTTTGATTCTTTCTGGTTAACTTGGTCAATGGCGTGGCGATTTTCGAAAAATCCTTGACGAACCTTCTATAGTATCCTGCCAACCCTAGAAAACTTCGCACTTCCGTAGGAGTCTTTGGCCTCTCCCAACTCATAACTGCCTCAATCTTTGCCGGATCCACTTTAACTCCTTCATTTCCAATGACATGCCCCAAAAATTGAACTTCCTTTAACCAGAACTCACATTTGGTAAACTTGGCATACAACTTCTCTTGACGAAGTATTTCCAATGCAATCTAGAGGTGCTGCTTATGTTCTTCTTCCGACTTAGAATAAATAAGGATGTCATCAATGAATACCATGACAAATTTGTCCAAATACTTCATAAATACTCGATTCATCAGATCCATAAATGCGGTCGGGGCTTTGGTCAGTCCAAACGGCATTACTAAGAATTCATAATGCCCATATCTGGTCCTGAATGCGGTCTTGGGAATATCTTTTTCTTTGATCTTTAATTGATGGTATCCCGATCTCAAATCGATCTTTGAAAAGCATTTTTCTCCCTTCAGCTGGTCAAAAAGGTCATCTATTCTTGGTAGCGGGTAGCGGTTCTTGATCGTTACCTTATTCAACTCCCGATAGTCTATGCATAATCGCATACTCCCATCTTTCTTCTTTACAAACAGAACAGGTGCTCCCCAAGGCGATGTACTTGGTCGTATCACTCCCTTATCCAACAATTCTTGTAGCTGGCTCGCCAACTCTTTCATTTCTGCTGGTGCCATCCTATATGGGGCCTTTAAAACTGGTTCCGTTCCTGGAGCAAGGTTGATCTCGAACTCGATTTGTCGATCTGGTGGTAAGCCTGGTAGTTCATCGGGAAACACATCTGGGAACTCGTTAATTACAGGAATATCTTCTATGTTGGGGCTTCCTTTTTCTGAATCCACTACATAAGCTAGGAATGACTCACAACCTTTTCTAAGTAGCTTCTTAGCCTGAACAATTGTAAGAAATAGTTGCTCTTGCCTCTGCCCCTTAAATACTACCTTCTCTCCACTCTTCGTCTTTAAATACACTTTCTTGGTCTTACAATTAATCTGAGCGTTATTCTCTCCTAACCAATCCATTCCTAAAATTATATCAAACTCTCCCAACTTGAAGAGTATCAAGTCGGCTGAAAACTTATACCCCGAAATATCAATCTCACACTTTGGACAAAATTGATTCACATGAATCTTCTCTTGGTTCGCAATTACCACATTTACTACCTCACTCATAATCATTTTATCGAATTGAAGCTTATCAACAAAAGATTCTGATATGAAAGATCTTGTTGCTCCCGAATCAATCAATACTTTAGCTTTGACATTATTGAGTAAAAGTGTACCTGCTATCACCTTAGAATTCTGAACAACATCCTTCATCTTCAGATCAAATGTCCTTGCTGTTGCTTGCGGGGTTGGTGTAGGTGGTGGAGGTAATGCCAATACCTCAGCTGGCATGCTTGTACTGGTACTTGCCACGTTCATCAGAGCTTTGACTGGTCTGGTTGCCTTGCACTCCCTAGCTATGTGTCCAGTTCTCCCACACTTGTAACATGTAACTCCTGGCTTCGGTATCTTGCACTCATTTGCCAAATGTCCCTTCTGATTGCACCTATAACATGTCATGCTCAACTTATTACACATTCCGGGGTGCCTTCTTCCACAGTGCTTGCATTCCGGTCTCTGGAACCTATTTTCTCCAACTTGCCCTTGGCTTGCCTGATTGTTCCCCTTCGATTCTTGCCTTTTGCCCAAATTTCCTTTCTTTTGAAAATTTCCGCCCTTATGGAAACCAATCCTCTTTACATTCTGATCTTGTGAACTTCTTGGCTTCAGACTTTTCTCCATAAAATGGAACCTTACTCTTCTTGTTATCCCTTTCCTTCCTTGACTGCGTCGCATTATTCTCAATCAGAGCAGCTTTCTGTACTATTCCCGCGTAAGTTTCAAGCTCAAACATAGCCACTCTATCTCTGATCCAAGGCTCCAATCCTTGCTGAAATTTCTTTGCTTTTTCCTCCTCAGTGCTGGTATACTTTGTCACAAACCTTGACAACTCAGTAAACTTCTTCTCATACTCTAGTACAGTCATGTTCCCTTGCTTCAGCTCTAAAAATTTAAGCTCCATTTGATTCTGCATGTACTTAGGGTAATACTTGTCCATAAATAACTTCTTAAATCTCTCCCAAGAAACCTGTTGAGTTGCTTCCATAGCTTTTACTGATTCCCACCAATAGATGACTTCGCCCTTCAAGAAGTAAGTAGCATACGGCGTTTTCTGATCGTCTCCTAACTCAAAAGCCCTTTCCATCTCCTTGATCCATGTGTTAGCTATTACTGGATCAGTGGTATCATGAAATGCAGGTGGGTTCACATTCTGAAAAGCCTTGAAAGTGACAATTGTCTAGGTGGTACTGGTGGTTCAGGTGGTTGGTGTGGTTCACAGTTATCTTGGTTTTCAATTCGTTGTTGAAGAGTTAGTTGTTGTTGAGCTATAGCATTGGTTTGTTGTTGCAAAGCTTCCAGTATTCGAAGAATATTTGGGTCTGTGGTAGATGTGGTTGTTGGATTCTTCTTTTTGGGAGGCATGCTCCTGAAATAAGAGTTATGTCAAAACAGATATGAATGATAAAATAATTTGAGGGTATCGCATGACATTCTTGTTTACTTATAAGGTCAAGTTTCAAGTTAAGCAGATATGGCGATGCATATAAAAATGTAAAATAACAGTTGAGAGCAAATGGAACAATAGAGCATGATTATTGAAATTTAAAGGTCACAATATATAGGATTAGGAAAAAGTCTGATTCTAGGAACAACATGCTTATATAAAGGAAATAACGGAAACAACTGGGAATTCTACGGAGTCTGATAATACAACAACATGAAACGTAAATGGAAAGAACTAAGGCTCCACTCCATCTGAACGGGGCTTGGTAGTCTTTTTCTCTCGAAGCGTCTTCACAATGCTCTGGAGCTCATCCGCCACCATCTGAATGACATACTAGCTGGTACGGTCCCGGTGCGCTGGCATCTCCTCAAGCTTAGTGTTGACGTACTGAACCAAGGTCTCAAGTCTCGCAGTCATCTGCTTCTTGGGCTTCCCTTCGTAGTTTCGGCTGTCCGGATACACGTTCTTCAGTCGGTCTATCAGTCGGTCGTACTTGTCTTGAAGCATGTCGAACTCGCGCCTCAACTCAGCATACACAGTGAAAGCAATAGTGTCGTCCGACCTAGAGGATGACGAGGAATGCGCCCTTTGCTGACAACCAATAAGAGGAGTATTAATAATAAATTTACTTAACCTACTCTCTCGCATAATATCTATAACCTACATACATATCCTAGAACCTATTTGGGCTATCCAGGGACTCTAAACCGTAGCTCTGATACCAAAACCTGTCACGCCCCCAACTTAAACAGCAAATTTGTAATACCCGGGATATATCGTGTAATTATTTTGCTATTATATAATTATTATGTGTGTTCAGTATCTATTCTGTGAGCTAATTGTTAAGTGTTATCTGTACTTGAATATTCAAAAATAATATTAATTGAGTAATTTAATTTTAATATGTCCAAAATAAAATATAGATAATTGTCATATCTTCCTAATTATTTTTATGTTGGTTTATGGATTTATAAGAATTATCTGAAATTTCTATAATCTTTTTCCGGGTAATTAAAATCTATTTTATAAAAACGGGAACCAACCGACGTCAACCGTTGTTACGTTTTTGGAACCCGAAACTCTTTCGAGAACTCCTTCCTAACCTAATTGTGATATTCCGAGCATTTTCCATGTTTCAACTTTTTCGATCCGGCGTACGGTTTGTCCTGCGCGGGTCCCGGCGCAACATTTTCGATACAATATTCGTTTCGGTAAATCAATAAAACCCGTATTTTCGATAAACGGGAGCTTTTTATTAAACTATCACAATTATCACTTCGTAATACGTGTAACCAGGCACTGAGACCAAGACCGCAGTACAAATTGTACTGATTTGGATAATTATCCCGAAAACCGATACCATTTGGATCAGTTTTTACAAATAAACGTACCGTTTTATATCCGGAATGATCCAACGGGATACTAATTTTCCGTAATTATAAATAGCCTTTTTCCGTATTTTATTTCGTATCAAAATCATTTGCAGACAGATAATTATATAATTTTCAGAGAAAAACCCTAATTTCCTAAAACTGTTCTAAGAATCAAACAAGCATTTGGAGGTGTTATTGAATTCGGTTTGGAAAGCTCGAGTAACCAATCTGAAGGTCTTGAAGAGCTCTACCAGATTCTGTAATCCATACACCTGCAGAATTCAAGGTTATTTTTCTAAAAATTTATTTATTTTCGAATTTATTTTATTAAAAATATGAATTTTTGTTCGGATGATTGTTTGTATGATTTGATGATTGCATGTTGTAGAGCTTGTTTTCCTGATGATTTTTATATGTCATACGTCTAATTTGGAGTTCAATAACATGCTCAAATTTGAGTTTGATTTTCGAATTTTAAAATTAGGGTTTATAACCCGTATGAATGTTCTTAATTGAAATTTAGGGGTTTCTTATTCTGTGATAGATTGATGTTGTGTTATAGTGGGTTGTGTTATCTTTGAAATTTGCAATCTAGTCGTATATGTTTCATGAACCAACGAGGTCTGTAGAGAAGGGAGTTGTGTTTTGAAGTTTTCCGATGTTCGTTGGGAACTGGAAAATTTCACGGCCAAATTCCGGCCAACTCAGGGATTGTTAGGTTGTTTTGATTGCATGGTTGTGTTCATGGTAACCTGTAGATGTGATCTGGAGGTGTTGGTGGGGTGAGGACGCCGGGAACGTGTTCTCCGGCCATCCCCGACTGTTTTCCGGCGACCCCCTGGAAAATTACAGTTTAGTACCTATAGTTTTGAAAATGATGCAGTTTGGTCCCTGTAGTTTCCAGACTTTGCAAAAATTGGATTTCTGTTTTAAAAATGTTTAAAAATCATATTTCCTATTTATTTTTACTATAAAAATTCGTTTTTAATTTCTGAAAATTCTAAAAATTATTATTTTAAATATTGAAAATTATTTTTAATTCACAAATAAATCTAAATTAATTAGTTAATTAATTTCAGTTAATTTCTAATTGATTAATTGGTCAATTAATTCAAAAATTAATTGATTAATTAATTTAATTAATTATTAATTGATTTTAATTAATTATTTAATTAGATTTAATTATTTAAAAAATGATTTAAAAATTCTGAAAAATAGTTTCGAGCTTTAAAATATTATTCTAAATTATTTCCAAGGCTCGATAATTATTCTAAAATTATTTCGGAGCCAGAATTGGCCAACCGAACCCTGTTTATTAACCCGAAATTGATCCAACGACCCGTTTTAATTCCGAAAAATATTTTAAAAAATCATTTTAAATACCAGAAAGCCTATTTATGACCCGAGACTTCTTTATAAATAATATATCATTGATTACGTGATGTATTATATGCTATATGTGACTTGTTAATTGACTATCGGTCTATATATACATAGTGTTTACTTGATTATTGCATAACTTTCAATCCGTTAATCGAATTTGGGTAAAACGAAGGGTAGATAGAAGTATGTGTTAAATAGTATTCCATGAGTAAATTATTGATAGATGCTTATGATATGTGAGCAGAAGAGGCAAGACGTAGGAAAGGGAAACAGATAGTTGAGGAGTAAGACACTTGTGATTGGAAGCGAGTGCAGTGTAGTAAGCTAATATCAGGCAAGTGTTCAGAACTTTCTCGAGATATTATAGTATTTGATAGTCAGATTGATATTGCAAGTGCTTTGAAGTACTGAAATCTAAACCCTGATTCCAGTTATTGTTCTTGAGGCATAAACCTTATTCTTTCTAGATCATTGATTGTTGTATACCTAAACACAAATCTCAAGTATACGATACTACTCCACAAATACATGCAAACAAAATCCCAAACACTGAACTGAATTACTTGTACATTCAATCATTGTATCCTATGCATTGAAAGCCCAAATCTTTGAAACCCTGAAATGTTGATTCCTTTGTTATCCAATTCTTTCATTACCCAGCATCCAAGCTTTTAAATTGCCTTATTGATCCTTACAAGGATTGAAACCCTTTCATTGTTAAACATTTATTCTTGTTAATGATTTCGGTTATTGTTTATTATTGCATATTCTGTTATTATGTTAGAATTGGATTGTTTTTATAAAATTGTGGACCAGATTCGTGGTCAGACCATATAATGGTCAAGTTAGGCCAATGTGTGCCTTGGATCCAGTAGTTAGAGCAATGTTGTGTGCCTTGCTCGGGGTTAGTGCGTGACTGATCAGCAGCCTAACCTTGGTTTTTAAATTAAAAGTATAATATCCAATTCTAAATCATAATCCATTGTTCACTTGATATCATAATCATATTCACCTGATGATCGTTATTCTCAGTTTTGTCATTGTGACTTGCTGAGCTAGTTAGCTCATTTGTGTAATGTTGTTTATATTCTTTCCAGTTAAAAAGGAACCAGTTGGTAAAGAGGATCCCCAGTCCAGTACGAGAGCTAGGGGTTCAGGTTGAGAAAGCTGAGCTAGTAGGCTTCTTTTGGGATAATTTAAGTTTGTAAAAGTTGTAATAAAGTTTAATACTTAGTTTGAGTTTGAAATAGTTGGGATTTGAATGGTTTGTAATATATTAGTGTGTTTGGCTTGTGTGCATACTTTAACCTGTTGCGGTCCGTGGTGGGTGGTAAGTAGGGTCACTGCATATATTATTATTATTATCTTTATTATTGTTATAAGCAGGTTATAAAGAAGGTGTGCGTGTAGACCCCAAACTTCTGACCCGGGTTTGGAGGGCGCCACAGGTTTGGTATCAGAGCTACAGGTTATAAGTCACTGACACAAGCCTAGGTTGACGGGAATGGGTAGAGGGATAGGATTAGAAGTAAGGTATATGATGATAGAACGTTGAGAGGTTGAGTGTTATGGTATAACCGGTATTAGTATAGTTTGCGTCGTGGTACGAGATTCTTATATTACGATATGATTTCAGATAGTAGAGATGGCCGACTCTTTTATTCCCGTATCAGCTGATCACTCAGAGCCTTCAGTTGGAGCACAAGCATCAGATCCACGTCCTGTTATTCCACCAGCATTGGTTATTCTACCTCCACCGGTGTTGCAGCCCGTACCATTGCAGGCTATTCCACCTCCAGGCATGAGGCTACCTGTCAGAGGACCCCCACCAGCTGATTCAGATTCCAATGGGCATTCAGTAGCGAGTGCCCCATTCCAGTCTACATTACCCCCAGTTCCTTATTACCGGTATGAGGCTCTTCTATTGGAGCGTGATTCCTTGTTGGCTCAGATTAGAGAGTTATAGCATATCATCAGGACTACAGATGTTGATCGTGGTGTGAGGGAGCTTCGAGAGGAGATTCATGTGACACGGAGGGTTCTTGAGGCTAGGTTACATGGAGCTACACTACCTGGCAGAGGCCCTGATACACTGTTGGGCTGGGCTACTGAGGTGATGGAGGACTTTGAGAGGCTGGCAGGACCAGAGTTTCCTTGGAGCTGAGTCAGAGATTCTGAGATGGAGATGCTGAGCAGTGTTGTTATGATTATGTAGTATGTACAGTAGTGTGTAGTGTGTATCAGTAGACTTTTGAGTTGTATTTATAGACTAGCGATGCTGACTAGTGAGTAGGTTGTTGTACCCTTTTTGCTTTTACTTTCGAAGCGTCTTTACGCTTGTACTTCCTAAAACTTTTGATCTATATATATCAGTACCTTTTTCCTTTCCAGCACTGTCATTTACTTTATTGCACCTGTTTTACCTTACCTTATTTGTTGCACCAGTTATACCCTGTGATACCACGTACCCTGTTTTCCATAACTGTTTATATTCTGTAAAGAAGCATGCAATTTACTTAGTTACAACTGTTTTCAAAAAGAGATATTCCTATTTTACAAAACTTTTCTTTTATACAAAGATTTGATTCAAAAGCTAAATAAATTGATTGATTCTTTACAGAAAATGTCTCCCAGAAGAAATACCCGCACCAACACCCAGAATGAAGAAACCAACAACAACAACAATAACAACCAAGATGATACAAACCAGAATGTGAACCCGGGACCCATGGACCCAGCAATAGCCCAGATTCTTCAAATCTTGGCCCAACAAACAGTTCACCTGGCACAACAACAGCAGAGACAGACCAATCCCCAGGTAACTTTGAAAACTTTTCAGGCAGTAAACCCACCAGAATTCAAGGGTTCCTTAGAGCCAATTGAAGCAAATGTGTGGTTAAAGGAAATAGAGAAGGCATTTGCCTTTGTAAAAGTGAAAGAGGAGCAGAAGGTTGAATTTGGAAGTTGCTATCTGAAGAATGAGGCCACCTATTGGTGGGAGATGGTGAAGACATTGGAAAGAACATATGTTATTACTTGGGAAAGGTTTAAGGAATTATTTTTAGAAAAGTATTTTCCTCAGTTTGTTCAGGATCAAATGGAGCTGAAGTTTTTAGAATTAAAGCAAGGGAACATGTCGGTAACAGATTATGAGGGGAAGTTTGAGGAATTGTCAAGGTATGTGCCGTCGTATGTTGATACTGATAGAAAGAAAGCTAAGAGATTCCAGCAAGGCTTGAAGCCATGGATCAGAGGGAAGGTAGCTATTTTTGAATTGGATACCTATGCAGGAGTAGTACAGAAGGCTATGATCGCAGAGACAGAGAGTGAGATGTTCCAGAAGGAAAAGGAAAGCAGAAAAAGGAAAGTTGAGGGAAGTGAGGGTCAGTCACAACCAGGGAAGTTTCCAAACTTTAAGAAGGGCAAGTTCCAGTCAGGGAGAAATTTTAATTTCAGGAGACAAAATGCAGGAGACGGAGGCCAGGGCAATCGTCCAGCTAATGTGAATCAGCCGAATCAGTTGAGATTAACCTTTCCAGATTGTCAAGTATGTGGAAAGAAGCATGGAGGAGTTTGTAACAAGTTGAATGTGGTATGTTTTAGATGCGACCAGAAAGGGCACTATTTGAGGGAGTGCCGAAATCAGCCAGTTAGAGAGCCAGCAAATAAGGATCAGCCTATCCGGAACCCAGCAGTGAAGGTTCCAGCCATTGGATTTACATGCTACAAATGTGGAAAGCCAGGACATATGGCCAGGGATTGCAAGACACCAGCCCCAGTCAGTAATGCATTAAGGATTATGGGATCTACCCCAACAGTAAATGAGACTCCAAAGGCTAGAGTCTTCGACATGTCGGTGAAGGATGCTATCCAGGATACGGATGTTGTGGCAGGTACGCTTAATGTAAATTCTTTATGTGCCAAAGTGTTAATAGATTCGGGAGCAACTCGATCGTTTGTTTCGCAAGATTTTGTTAGTAAGTTAAATTGTCCAGTTGGGTATTTAAATGAAATAATGACTGTGGAATTAGCAAATCAAGAACGTGTAACTGTTAACCAAGTTTGTGGGAATTGTGAGATTGAGATTTCTGGTAGTAAGTTTTGTGTAGATTTGATACCGTTTAAGTTAGGAAAATTTGACGTTATATTAGGGATGGATTGGTTATCTAAGCATGATGCTCAGATAGATTGTCGAAATAAGAAAGTAATGGTGAAAACGCCAGACGAAAGAATAGTAGCGTTCAAGGGACAGAAGCAGGTAAAGAAGTTCTTAACGATGATTCAAGCTAAGAAGTTACTACGACAAGGATGTGAGCATTTCGTAGCATATGTGATCGACAGAAGTCAGGAGCCAGCAAAACTTGACGATATTCCAGTTGTAAATGAATTTCCAGACGTATTTCCCGACGAATTACCAGGACTTCCTCCAGATAGAGAAATTGAATTTGCAATCAACTTAGCACCTGGAACCGAACCAGTATCCAAGGCCCCGTACAGAATGGCGCCTGTTGAGATGAAAGAGCTAGAAAAGCAGTTACAGGAGTTGTTAGAGAAAGGAGTAATCAGACCCAGTGTATCCCCGTGGGGAGCACCGGTATTATTTGTCAAGAAGAAGGATGGAAGCATGAGACTGTGCATCGACTATAGGGAGCTCAACAAGTTGACGATCAAGAACAAGTATCCGTTGCCCAGAATTGACGACTTGTTTGACCAATTGAAGGGAGCCAAGTATTTCTCCAAAATCGATTTAAGATCGGGATATCATCAACTGAAGATCAAACCAGAAGATATACCAAAGACAACTTTCAGAACAAGGTATGAACATTATGAATTTCTAGTAATGTCTTTTGGATTGACCAACGCCCCAACAGCGTTTATGGACCTGATGAACAGAATTTTCAAGGAATATTTGGACAAGTTCGTTATAGTATTCATAGACGATATTTTGATCTATTCAAAGACAGAGGAGGATCATGCAGAACATTTAAGGACAACTTTAGAGATTTTAAGGAAAAAGAAGTTATATGCTAAATTGTCGATGTGTGAGTTTTGGCTACAGGAAGTTCAGTTCTTAGGACATATAGTCAGTAATGAAGGGATCAAAGTGGACCCGGCAAAGATCGAGGCAATTATGAATTGGGAAAGACCGAGAACACCCACTGAGGTAAGAAGTTTCTTGGGATTGGCAGGATATTATCGACGATTCATTCAGAATTTCTCAAGAATTGCAACACCATTGACAAAGCTTACACGAAAGAATGAAAAGTTTATATGGAATGACAAGTGCGAAGAAAGTTTTCAGGAATTGAAGCAGAGATTAATCACGGCACCTGTTTTGTCACTTCCAGACGATCAAGGGAATTTCGTAATTTATAGCGATGCTTCTTACAAAGGATTAGGATGTGTTCTTATGCAGCACGACAAGGTGATTGCGTATGCGTCAAGGCAATTGAAACCACACGAACAGAAGTACCCTACTCATGATTTGGAATTAGCAGCTATAGTTTTCGCTTTGAAGATTTGGAGACATTATTTGTATGTAGAAAAGTGTGAGATTTTCACGGATCACAAAAGTTTGAAATATATATTTACCCAGAAGGAACTTAATATGAGATAGAGGAGATGGTTAGAATTGCTCGATTAATTATCATCCCGGTAAGGCGAACGTTGTAGCAGATGCGTTAAGTCGGAAGGAAAGGTTAAATGTGTTATCCGTACCAGAAGAGATATATAAAGAATTTCAAAAATTAGAATTGGAGATTAGAATTTCCAAGCCTGAGGAAGCAAAAGTGTACAGTATGATTTTCCAACCGGAGTTATTGGAGAAAATAAAGAAATGCCAGAAAGAGGTAATGGATCAAGATATAAATAGTTTGGTAGGTGAGGAATTATGCACGCAACAAGATGATCAAGGTATTCTTCAAGAATTTGGATTCCACCAGTGACGGAGCTGAAAAATGAAATTTTATAAGAGGCACATAGTTCAAGATATTCCATCCATCCAGGGAGTACCAAAATGTACAGAGATTTAAAGAAGAATTATTGGTGGCCAGATATGAAGAGGGAAATTGCGGAATGGGTTAGCAAATGTTATACCCGTCAGAGAGTTAAAGCAGAATATCAGAGACCAAGCGGATTGCTACAGCCATTGGAGATTCCAGAGTGGAAGTGGGAACATATTACCATGGATTTCATAGTTGGATTACCATGGACAAGGACTAATCATGATGCCATTTGGATTATAGTAGATAGACTTACCAAGTCAGCTCATTTTCTGCCTATAAATGAAAGATTTTCGCTCGACAAGTTAGTTCATATGTACTTGAAAGAGATCGTAGTTCGTCATGGAGTTCCAGTGTCTATTGTATCTGATCGAGATCCAAGATTTAATTCAAGATTTTGGAAGAGTTTTCAAGAATGTTTGGGAACAAGACTGAATATGAGTACGACCTATCAACCCCAAACGGATGGCCAAAGTGAAAGAACGATCCAGACAATCGAGGACATGCTACGTGTTTGTGCTATTGATTTTAAAGGAAGTTGGGACGAGCATTTACACCTGGTAGAGTTTGCTTATAACAACAGTTATCACGCCAGCATTGGGATGCCACCTTGTGAAGCCCTTTATGGACGCAAATGTAGATCTCCAGTATATTGGGACGAAGTAGGAGAACGCAAAATACTCGGACCCGAATTGGTACAGCAGACAAAGGAAGTTGTTGAAATTATCTAGAAAAGATTAATAGCCGCACAAGATCGTCAGAGGAAATATGCAGACCAGTCAAGAAAAGACATGGAATTTGAAGAAGGAAGCTTGGTATTATTGAAAGTATCACCGTGGAAAGGACTAACAAGGTTTGGGAAGAAAGGGAAGCTAAACCCAAGATATGTCGGACCTTTTGAAATCCTAAAGCGTATTGGCAAGGTAGCTTACGAGTTGGCGTTACCTCCGCACATGGAGCACATTCACAATGTTTTTCACATATCAATGCTTAAGAAATATAATCCAGACTCCAGGCATGTAATAGAATATGAGCCAATAGAACTTCAAGCAGATTTATCATATGTAGAGAGTCCGATAGAGATTCTAGAGGAAAGAGAAAAAGTATTGAGAAATAAAGTGGTAAAGTTAGTAAGAGTATTATGGAAAAACCCAAAGGTTGAAGAGTCAACCTGGGAGTTAGAAAGTGATATGAGAGAAAAGTACCCTCACTTGTTTTCTTAGGAGATTCTGAGGACAGAATCCTTTTAAGGGGGGAAGGATGTAATACCCGGGATATATCGTGTAATTATTTTGCTATTATATAATTATTATGTGTGTTCAGTATCTATTCTGTGAGCTAATTGTTAAGTGTTATCTGTACTTGAATATTCAAAAATAATATTAATTGAGTATTTTAATTTTAAAATGTCCAAAATAAAATATAGATAATTGTCATATCTTCCTAATTATTTTTATGTTGGTTTATGGATTTATAAGAATCATCTGAAATTTCTAAAATCTTTTTCCGGGTAATTAAAATCTATTTTTTAAACGGGAACCAACCGACGTCAACCGATGTTACGTTTTTGGAACCCGAAACTCTTTCGAGAACTCCTTCCTAACCTAATTATAATATTCCGAGCATTTTCCATGTTTGTCCTGCGCGGGTCCCGGCGCAACATTTTGGATACAATATTCGTTTCGGTAAATCAATAAAACCCGTATTTTCGATAAACGGGAGCTTTTTATTAAACTATCACAATTATCACTTCGTAATACGTGTAACCAGGCGCTGAGACCAAGACCGCAGTACAAATTGTACTGATTTGGATAATTATCCCGAAAACCGATACCGTTTGGATCAGTTTTTACTAATAAACGTACCGTTTTATATCCGGAATGATCCAACGGGATACTAATTTTCCGTAATTATAAATAGCCTTTTTCCGTATTTTATTTCGTATCAAAATTATTTGCAGACAGATAATTATATAATTTTCAGAGAAAAACCCTAATTTCCTAAAATTGTTCTAAGAATCAAACAAGCATTTGGAGGTGTTGTTGAATTCGGTTTGGAAAGCTCGAGTAACCAATCTGAAGGTCTTGAAGAGCTCTACCAGATTCTGTAATCCATATACCTGCAGAAATCAAGGTTATTTTTCTAAAAATTTATTTATTTTCGAATTTATTTTATTAAAAATATGAATTTCTGTTCGGATGATTGTTTGTATGATTTGATGATTGCATGTTGTAGAGCTTGTTTTCCTGATGATTTTCATATGTCATACGTCTGATTTGGAGTTGAATAACATGCTCAAATTTGAGTTTGAATTTCGAATTTTAAAATTAGGGTTTATAACTCGTATGAATGTTCTTAATTGAAATTTGGGGGTTTCTTATTCTGTGATAGATTGATGTTGTGTTATAGTGGGTTGTATTCTCTGTGAAATTTGCAATCTAGTTGTATAAGTTTCATGAACCAACGAGGTCTGTAGAGAAGGGAGTTGTGTTTTGAAGTTTTCCGATGTTCGCCGGAAACTGGAAAATTTCACGGCCAAATTCCGGCCAACTCAGGGATTGTTAGGTTGTTTTGATTGCATGGTTGTGTTCCTGGTAACCTGCAGATGTGATCTGGAGGTGTTGGTGGGGTGAGGACGCCGAGAACGTGTTCTCCGGCCATCCCCGACTGTTTTCCGGCGACCCCCTGGAAAATTACAGTTTAGTACCTATAGTTTTGAAAACGATGCAGTTTGGTCCCTGTGGTTTCCAGACTTTGCAAAAATTGGATTTCTGTTTTAAAAATGTTTAAAAATCATATTTCCTATTTATTTTTATTATAAAAATTCGTTTTTAATTTCTGAAAATTCTAAAAATTATTATTTTAATTCTGAAAATTATTTTTAATTCACAAATAAATCTAAATTAATTAGTTAATTAATTTCAGTTAATTTCTAATTGATTAATTGGTCAATTAATTCAAAAATTAATTGATTAATTAATTTAATTAATTATTAATTGATTTTAATTAATTATATAATTAGATTTAATTATTTAAAAAATGATTTAAAAATTCTGAAAAATAGTTTCGAGCTTTAAAATATTATTCTAAATTATTTCCAAGGCTCGATAATTATTCTAAAATTATTTCAGAGCCAGAATTGGCCAACCGAACCCTGTTTATTAACCCGAAATTGATCCAACGACCCGTTATAATACCGAAAAATGTTTTAAAAAATCATTTTAAATACCAGAAAGCCTATTTATGACCTGAGACTTCTTTATAAATAATATATCATTGATTACGTGATGTATTATGTGCTATATGTGACTTGTTAATTGACTATCGGTCTATATATTCTGTGTTTACTTGATTATTGCATAACTTTCAATCCGTTAATCGGATTTGGGTAAAACGAAGGGTAGATAGAAGTATGTGTTGAATAGAATTCCATGAGCAAATTATTGATAGATGCTTATGATATGTGAGCAGAAGAGGCAAGACGTAGGAAAGGGAAACAGATAGTTGAGGAGTAAGACGCTTGTGATTGGAAGCGAGTGCAGTGTAGTAAGCTAATATCAGGCAAGTGTTCTGAACCTTCTCGAGATATTGTAGTATTTGATAGTCAGATTGATATTGCAAGTGCTTTGAAGCACTGAAATCTAAACCCTGATTCCAGTTATTGTTATTGAGCCATAAACCTTATTCTTTCTAGATCATTGATTGTTGTATACCTAAACACAAATCTCAAGTATACGATACTACTCCACAAATACATGCAAACAAAATCCCAAACACTGAACTGAATTACTTGTACATTCAATCATTGTATCCTATGCATTGAAAGCCCAAATCTTTGAAACCCTGAAATGTTGATTCCTTTGTTATCCAATTCTTTCATTACCCAGCATCCAAGCTTTTAAATTGCCTTATTGATCCTTACAAGGATTGAAACCCTTTCATTGTTAAACATTTATTGTTGTTAATGATTTCGGTTATTGTTTATTATTGCATATTCTGTTATTATGTTAGAATTAGATTGTTTTTATAAAATTATGGACCAGATTCGTGGTCAGACCATATAATGGTCAACTTAGGCCAATGTGTGCCTTGGATCCAGTAGTTAGAGCAATACTGTGTGCCTTGCTCGGGGTTAGTGCGTGACTGATCAGCAGCCTAACCTTGGTTTTTAAATTAAAAGTACAATATCCAATTCTAAATCATAATCCATTATTCACTTGATATCATAATCATATTCACCTGATGATCGTTATTCTCAGTTTTGTCATTGTGACTTACTGAGCTAGTTAGCTCATTTGTGCAATGTTGTTTATATTCTTTCCAGTTAAAAAGGAACCAGTTGGTAAAGAGGATCCCCAGTCCAGTGCGAGAGCTAGGGGTTCAGGTTGAGAAAGCTGAGCTAGTAGGCTTCTTTTGGGATAATTTAAGTTTGAAAAAGTTGTAATAAAGTTTAATACTTAGTTTGAGTTTAAAATAGTTGGGATTTGAACGATTTGTAATATATTAGTGTGTTTGGCTTGTGTGCATACTTTAACCTGTTGCGGTCCGTGGTGGTTGGTAAGTAGGGTCACTGCATATATTATTATTATTATCTTTATTATTGTTATAAGCAGGTTATAAAGAAGGTGTGCGTGTGGATCCCAAACTTCTGACCCGGGTTTGGAGGGCGCCACAAAATTAAATATAACTATAACAACATTTTAAAAAGAAGTAAACATAACCAACTCCAAGATCTTACAGTTTAGGGTGTGGAACAGCCCAACACTACCATCTATTACAACTGATTTTAAATAGAGAGTCCTCACACAAAACTACTCTCTCTTATTCTACCTGAGCTTGAATATAAGCATCAGCATCATAGGTCTTACGGGTAGTCTGCTTGAATCTAACCATAGCTGCTAGCTGTAATATCAGGGTAAAGCAAGGAGTGAGCCAAATGCTCAACAAGTGCTAATAGTATGATACAAAACATAAATCGAGATATACATTAAAGAATGACAATGGAAAGACATAACTAATGATAACGAGGGATAAAACTATGAGTGATAACATCATTTTTGCTTGTATCAAAACAATTTCAAAATCATGTCTTAATCAAAATCATTTTATGACGCTACGGATTACAGTCGGTGATCAGCCGCGAAGTAATCCCGAACCTCACTAGGTTCTAAAACATTAATGGGAATCCCTAGGCAAATTTTAAGCCTAATATAAGTGTGGAAAGGACTCGCGTCTCAGTCCAGATCCAATATTTAAAGAAAACATTTATCCCCCTTTGGGACTGAAAACCCACATTTTATTTATTTCAAAAACTGATGCCGAATTATAACAAAATCTCTTTTAACAGTAAACATTTTTATCAAGGGATTATAGATCAACTCGAAACACGGGAAATATGGTACTAAATCTCAAGGCCATGATTCACAAAACTATACTCTATTAAAGTAACTGAATGGTTTTCATATATCAAAGATTTAGACAAGGGGATTTAGTGAGGCTATTGGATATTAAAAAAAAAGGTAATGCCAAATTGGGCTTTAAACAATGGTTTCTCATCAAGGTTCAAGTGCTGGATCATCAAGAAGATGAGCTTCATAAATACTAATGGTATTAAGGTATGAAGAAATGATCTTTAGCTCAGGATATATCAGAATTGTCAAGCTTTAGGATAAGAAAGAGGGGTATCAATCAATGAGGAATCACTTTGATAAATATCTGGCTTTCGGGATTCAAGGTAAGTTTCTATAAAGATTCAAGTATCAGGATGAGATATCAATACTTAGGAATCATTAGTATGGTAATCAAGAGGATCAATCAAGTATTATAACAACCCTTTATTTTATCATGGCATTCATCATACTTTAATATACTATCATGATAAGACTACTTTGTAATACGTACTCGAGGGTTCATGGCATTTCTATATGATTCAAAGATGAATCATAAGATATGCTTGATTTAAATATATCAAAATAACTCAGGATAGTTGCATCAATATATATGAACTATTTACAGTGAATACGAAAGACAAGTTGAATCACTTGCCTTGAGAAAGGCTGGTCTGGTCTGATTGGTAGGAGCAACTGGAGCTTCACTCGACCTTTATGGCAAGTTTTCCCTCGTCTCGAGATCCTACATAAATAATAATAATCCTCATTATAAAATATTCTCACCAACTTAACCTATTTACAACCCGAAATTAAAAACGAATGTCACTTAGGCCTATATGCACTTAATTTTATATTCACTTTTAAATTACAATTGTACACACCTAGCCACATAATCACATATCATATATTAATACCAAATAACACCATATACACCATAATGCAACACTAGGCTTGGATGATCTCGACTCACAACTTAAGTCACTTGGTCGCTAAACTAGACAAAGTCTTCAAATTTTGGCATCCTAACTCGATGTGCCTTTACTAAAATATCCAAAACCTATTGACCCTCACCTGTGCCTTTTGCTCTACTGACCTTATACTATCTTACAACTATGGTGGTCAACCTAAATCTCACTCCTAAGTGTTCTAAAACTATGTGATAAGTGAAAGTGCTCACTGGTGCAAATTTCAGAATGACAACTATGGTCTCTTGAGTGCATTAGACACTCTTAAACTACAGGTTTTCCTTCAAAACTTTTACACAAGACTCTCCTGACCTAAGGGCATCTCCTAAACTTGATGTGGCTCAAGGTCTTGGCTTGGGCCTTCTTGGGCCTAAGCTAAAAGTCCAAGGTTCCCCTGTTTTTCTGGGCAGAAAATGCCCTGACTAGAATTAACTTGTGACACATGGTTCTAACTCATATCCTATGAAATATGGTTGGAAAAACTTCTCTAACACTCCATCTAACTAAGGCCCATCAGGGCCTACCCATGACATGGTCAAATCTCCCTATTTCTAAGTTGCAACAAAACTGTCCCCTGCTGGATAGATTTTGTTATTCTACTTGTGCACCTAACCAAATGACATGCAAACCACCAAACAACACCTAAAACCTTTTATATACCCCCAATACTAACTTCTGGTGGCTTGGGCCTCAAATTGCACATCAATGACATGGTCAAAACTCACTCTAAACCTCAGGATACTATACTGATTTTCTGCAGAAACTATAACTCTCCTTTCTCCAAGGTTTTGACTTGACAAACTCAACCACCAACAACCCAATACCCAAACCAAGA
This sequence comes from Apium graveolens, assembly GCF_009905375.1. Classification (NCBI taxonomy): domain Eukaryota; kingdom Viridiplantae; phylum Streptophyta; class Magnoliopsida; order Apiales; family Apiaceae; genus Apium; species Apium graveolens. The sequence goes on from NC_133653.1 coordinate 204,030,290, forward strand.
CTTAAACATGGTGATCTACTGAACTAACTCCCTTATACTCAAAATAATCTTGGTGGAGATCATCCTTACCTAAGGTGCAATTATGGCAAAACAAAAGAAACCACATTTCACAACTCACAAATCATCAAGTTTTTGAAACAACAAGTTATGCATTATTATAAAAGATATACATGAATTATTACCATGCATCAAGAAGAATTAATCAATATTAACTCCTTATTCCTACTGAAATTAAAGCTTACTAATAAAATCCTTCCTAATGATCAAAATCTTCCAACATTTCAAGAGAAATCCACATGCATGAATAACTTCGAGTTTTGCAAACCAAAACAATATATTTTCTAAATATATTCTATCATAAAATTGACATGCAAGCCTAACATAAGCTATACCTAGATGATCACTTAGCATGCAAAGAGTTTTATCAAATTTTCACTACAAGTTTCATGCCATTATCACATAAACATACAAAAATTGAACCAAGCAACAAGAATGATCTCTAGGACCATTCATTCGGCTCCCTTAAGGTCATGGCCGAATGAAATGGAAGGGAATGACCATTTAAGATCAAGAGTTTCTTTCTCAAGACTTGGCATTTCACCATTCCTTGTAGTCCTCTCATAAACAACCTTAAATCCACAAAAATCAAGGTTGTACTTTGAGTTTCAACTAAAACCTTAACATGCAACTTTAAAACTTAAACTTTTTACTCAAAACTCCTTGGAATATATGTGATCATGGTATGGGAAGTAACATTTACTTGTGTAGAAGGTGGAAACTTGGTGGAGGAATAAAGAAAAATGGGGAGGGGTTGGTCTCGGCTGAAAAACCGAGAGGAGGGAGAGGAGGGCCGAGAGTGAGAGGGAGGAGGGAGGGAAGAAAGAGTGTGGTGGTGAGTGGAGTGTGAAATGATCATGGCACTTGCTTATTTTATGGTTTTTGATTTGACAAATATGAGTGGGAATGAGAATTGACAAGACTATCCCTCCACTTATACTTGGTTCAATTTGCATGCAAGGGTAAAGAAGGAATTTGGCTAGAAAATAAGAGTTAGTGGGGTGGTTATTGACTCTTTAGCCCTTTAAATTTAATAGAAAAGGATTTGCATGCAAGGGCAACCATGTAATTTGCTAATTATGACAACTAAAATTTATAAAGATTTATTTTTATAAAATAAAATACAAGTTCAAAAATTATAAAATTTATACCATAAAATAACTTGGATTTTTAGAAATTTTATAAAACCACTTTTGAAATTTTGTGAACAACATAACTTTTAAAAAGAAATTTATTCAAGGTTTAAAATATTCCTTATAAATCAAAAATAAAAGAAATAAATAAACTTTTGCTTTGAAAAAAATCATATACCACATAACGCAAATTTAAGACGCAGAAATTCTCATTCACACAAGCATACAATAGTTGAATATATTGGCATTCGGTTTTAAAATTGCACCAAATTTTTACAACTAATATTACACGGAAATGCCGGTTGTAACACTTTCCTTGTAGAGCTTATAACTATAACTGACTGATTTTGGATTGACTCGAATGCTCAACTTTACCGCCTTACTATCAGTCTATCCAGGATCCGACTTTGACGCTCAAGTCCTTCGCTTGGAACCTTGCTAAGCTTGTCGACTGATCACGAGGCTATCTTAGTCCGACGTCACTTTTGGTTTCTCGACTAGAACCTACAGGGTCAAAATGCTCTATGTTAAACATCTAGGTATGCTTGACATATCCTCAATACCAATTCTACCCAATGATATCATAACCCGACTCGTAATTGTACCTCTTAATACAATACAGATAGCAATCAGGGTTCACGAACTCAAAACTCGACACGATATTCATTTTCAGAAAACACATATACTCGTCGCTTTAGGAAACAGGTTGTCGGTTATATTTTACAAAAATATTTTATTTATAATTATATAGCTATATACATTCGACTGGTATTTCCGATATTTCACAGGATACGTTCCTGAAAATCGGGCAGCGTCTCCTTTATAAATCGGACTACCCGTCGGACACAATTGAGGTCTCAACAATCAACAACCTCAATCCAAACTAGTCAATTTCGCAATTACAATCACACTTCACAATCCTATTTATAAATTCAACTCCGATGTAACATAAAAAATTGCTTATTCCGATAAATTAAATTTTTACACTAAAAATTATTTTATTAATTATCTATATTAGGACTCAGAACCGCGTCATCACAGTCCACCGTTGGCTCATCGAAATTCATCGCTGACGGCGGTAAAACTCGGAGGTAACCGTACCGGGTTTCCAGTCACGAGTGTAATATCCGGGATATATCGTGTAATTATTTTTGCTATTATATAATTATTATGTGTGTTCAGTATCTATTCTGTGAGCTAATTGTTAAGTGTTATATGTACTTGAATATTCGAAAATAATATTAATTGAGTATTTTAATTTTTATATGTCCAAAATAAAATATAGATAATTGTCATATCTTCCTAATTATTTTTATGTTGGTTTATGGATTTATAAGAATCATATGAAATTTCTAAAATCTTTTCCCGGGTAATTAAAATCTATTTTATAAAAACGGGAACCAACCGACGTCAACTGTTGTTACATTTTTGGAACCCGAAACTCTTTCGAGAACTCCTTACTAACCTAATTGTAATATTCCGAGCATATTCCATGTTTCGACTTTTTCGATCCGGCGTACGGTTTGTCCTGCGCGGGTCCCGGCGCAACATTTTCGATACAATATTCGTTTCGGTAAATCAATAAAACCCGTATTTTCGATAAACGGGAGCTTTTTATTAAACTATCACAATTATCACTTCGTAATACGTGTAACCAGGCGCTGAGACCAAGACCGCAGTACAAATTGTACTGATTTGGATAATTATCCCGAAAACCGATACCGTTTGGATCAGTTTTTACAAATAAACGTACCGTTTTATATCCGGAATGATTCAACGGGATACTAATTTTCCGTAATTATAAATAGCCTTTTACCGTATTTTATTTCGTATCAAAATCATTTGCAGACAGATAATTATATAATTTTCAGAGAAAAACTCTAATTTCCTAAAACTGTTCTAAGAATCAAACAAGCATTTAGAGGTGTTATTGAATTCGGTTTGGAAAGCTCGAGTAACCAATCTGAAGGTCTTGAAGAGCTCTACCTGATTCTGTAATCCATACACCTGCAGAAATCAAGGTTATTTTTCTAAAAAATTATTTATTTTCGAATTTATTTTATTAAAAATATTAATTTTTGTTCGGATGATTGTTTGTATGATTTGATGATTTCATGTTGTAGAGCTTGTTTTCCTGATGATTTTCATATGTCAGACGTCTGATTTGGAGTTCAATAACATGTTCAAAATTGAGTTTGATTTTCGAATTTTAAAATTAGGGTTTATAACCCGTATGAATGTTCTTAATTGAAATTTGGGGGTTTCTTATTCTGTGATAGATTGATGTTGTGTTATAGTGGGTTGTGTTCTCTGTGAAATTTGCAATCTAGTCGTATAAGTTTCATGAACCAACGAGGTCTGTGGAGAAGGGAGTTGTGTTTTGAAGTTTTCCGATGTTCGCCGGAAACTGGAAAATTTCACGGCCAAATTCCGGCCAACTCAGGGATTGTTGGGTTGTTTTGATTGCATGATTGTATTCCTGGTAATTTGTATATGTGATCTGGAGCTTGTGGTAAGGTGAGGAGGTCGGAATCGTGTCCTCCGGCGAACCCGACTGTTTTCCGGCGAAGGGCTGGAAAATTACAGTTTAGTACCCCAACTTTTGAAAACGATGAAGTTTAGTCCCTGAACTTTCCAGAGTTTGCAAAAGTTGGATTCCTGTTTTAAAAATGTTTAAAAATCATATTTCCTATTTATTTTTATTAAAAAAATTCGTTTTTAATTTCTGAAAATTCTAAAAATTAGTATTTTAATTCCGAAAATTATTTTTAATTCCAAAATAAATCTAAATTAATTAGTTAATTAATTTCAGTTAATTTCTAATTGATTAATTGGTCAATTAATTCAAAAATTAATTGATTTAATTAATTATTAATTCAGTTTAATTAATTATTTAATTAGATTGAATTATTTAAAAATGATTTAAAAATTCCGAAAAATAGTTTCGAGCTTTAAAATATTATTCTAAATTATTTCCAAGGCTCGATAATTATTCTAAAATTATTTCGGAGCCAGAATTGGCCAACCGAACCCTGTTTATTAACCCGAAATTGATCCAACGGCCCGTTTTAATTCCGAAAAATGTTTTAAAAATCATTTTAAATACCAGAAAGCCTATTTATGACCCGAGACTTCTTTATAAATAATATATCATTGATTACGTGATGTATTATGTGCTATATGTGACTTGTTAATTGACTATCGGTCTATATATTCAGTGTTTACTTGATTATTGCATAACTTTCAATCCGTTAATCGGATTTGGGTAAAACGAAGGGTAGATAGAAGTATGTGTTGAATAGAATTCCATGAGTAAATTATTGATAGATGCTTATACTATGTGAGCAGAAGAGGCAAGACGTAAGAAAGGGAAACAGATAGTTGAGGAGTAAGACGCTTGTGATTGGAAGTGAGTGCAGTGTAGTAAGCTAATATCAGGCAAGTGTTCTGAACTTTCTCGAGATATTGTAGTATTTGATAGTCAGATTGATATTGTAAGTGCTTTGAAGTACTGAAACCTAAACTCTGATTCCAGTTATTATTCTTGAGCCATAAACCTTATTCTTTCTAGACCATTGATTGTTGTATACCTAAACACAAATCTCAAGTATACGATATTACTCCACAAATACATGTAAACAAAATCCCAAATACTGAACTGAATTACTTGTACATTCAATCATTGTATCCTATGCTTTAAAAGCCCAAATCTTTGAAACCTTAAAATGTTGATTCCTTTGTTATCCAATTCTTTCATTACCCAGCATCCAAGCTTTTAAATTGCCTTATTGATCCTTACAAGGATTGAAACCCTTTCATTATTAAACATTTATTGTTGTTAATGATTTCGGTTATTGTTTATTATTGCATATTCTGTTATTATGTTAGAATTGGATTGTTTTTATAAAATTATGGACCAGATTCGTGGTCAGACTAGATAATGGTCAAGTTAGGCCAATGTGTGCCTTGGATCCAGTAGTTAGAGCAATGTTGTGTGCCTTGCTCGGGGTTAGTGCGTGACTGATCAGCAGCCTAACCTTGGTTTTTAAATTAAAAGTATAGTATCCAATTCTAAATTATAATCCATTATTCACTTGATATCATAATCATATTCACCTGATGATCATTATTCTCAGTTTTGTCATTGTGACTTGCGCGATGTTGTTTATATTCTTTCCAGTTAAAAAGGAACCAGTTGGTAGCGAGGATCCCCAGTCCAGCGCGAGAGCTAGGGGTTCAGGTTGAGAAAGCTGAGCTAGTAGGCTTCTTTTGGGATAATTTAAGTTTGTAAAAGTTTATAATAATGTTTAATACTCAGTTTGAGATTGAAATAGTTGGGATTTGAACGGTTTGTAATATATTAGTGTGTTTGGCTTGTGTGCATACTTTAACCTGTTGCGGTCCGTGGTGGTTGGTAAGTAGGGTCACTGCATATATTATTATTATCTTTATTATTATTATAAGCAAGTTATAATTAAGGTGTGTGTGTGGACCCCAAACTTCTTACCCAGGTTTGGAGGGCGCCACAGGTTTGGTATCAGAGCTACATGTTATAAGTCACTGACACAAGCCTAGGTTGACGGGAATGGGTAGAGGGATAGGATTAGAAGTAAGGTATAGGATGATAGAACATCGAGAGGTTGAGTGTTATGGTATAACCGGTATTAGTATAATTTGCGTGGTGGTACGAGTTTCTTATATTGCGATATAATTTTAGATAGCAGAGATGGCCGACTCTTTTATTCCCGTATCAGCTGATCACTCAGAGCCTTCAGTTGGAGCACCAGCATTGGATCCACGTCCTGTTATTCCACCAGCATTGGCTATTCTACCTCCACCGGTATTGCAGCCCGTACCATTGCAGGCCATTCCACCTCCAGGCATGAGGCCACCTGTCAGAGGACCCCCACCAGCTGATTCAGATTCCACTAGGCATTCAGTAGCGAGTGCCCCATTCCAGTTGATAGGGATAAATAAGTCCTGATTTTATAATTAATGGGCTGCTAGGCCCAATAATAAGATGTATAATATTCAGACCAGAAAGGTTAAGCCTGATAGACCAGATCAGGCCTGGTGGAATAAAAAAGGCCCAAAAGCCCTGATTATTAATTAATTTCGTAATTAATTAATAAGGGAAAAATCAGCTATTGAGTAGAGTCCCGATAAGGATATAAATCCTTATAGATTAGCCTCAAGGGGACCTAAAAGGATAAGGAATCAGCTTCCTACTTCCTAGGACTCCTAAGTCTATCCTAATTCAGAGGCTTGTCCACCAAGTCTCCTATACCAAGTCCAATTCAAGGACTCCCACATCTATATAAGGGGCCTCACCCCACAAATCAGAACTACGTTTTTTGGCTTGATTCTCTAATTCACAGAGATACGTAGGCATCTCGTAAAGGCAGATTGAGTCACGAAACACGAGAGCAGCCATTAAAGGCCTTGAGCTCCCGAATCTTAGTAATAAATACAACAAATAATAACCTTAGCTTTTTATCCATAACATTTGGCGCCGTCTGTGGGAAAACAACAACAACCATGGCGAGAACACGGAGAACAATTGGAGCTATAGAGGAAGGAACACCATCAGAGACAACCCAGGTGATTTCATCAACCGTGGAGGTTCCTCCCCATTCAACCTATGCATCTACTCAGGAGGAAGCCCAGACAGGGGCAACTCAACCCCAGCTACAAGGGACAACTCCCCCGATTCAAGGTACGAATCCTCAAGTTCAACAAATACATATACCTGTAAATTCTCGACCTGTTGGGTATGAATATTCAACTATTGTTACTACTAACCCCCCTTATGGGATGCCCCTTCACCCTGAGGTTGGAGGAAGCGGATATGCTGGGCGAAGCGAAGCACGAGGGCGGTCGCCCCCTATATACGAGGTTTGGGTCCTATCCCTGAGGATCGGGAATTTTCTGGTCCATACACTGAGAGAGACTCCGAATCTTCGGATGATGAAGTGGCCCCGAGAAGGAGGCGTCCTAGAAAAGAGCCAATGGCCGATGGAAGGCAACGCCCCCAAAGCACCCCAGGGGCGAATCCCCAAGTAGTGCAGGAAAGGATCAGGGGTCATGAGGCTGAAATCCAAAGGCTGAGGCGTGATTTGGAGGCTCACCAGGCCACCAGACCCCACATACCTCCTAGGGGGAAAAATCCTCCTCCTATCATAGACCTGGATGGTCCGGTAAGAAGAAGGGCTGCTGTCCCAAGAACTGATCCAAGCAATCTCCTTCCCCTTGGAGATCCTGACGATCCAACTCCACCCTTCACAGAAGAGATAATGAATGCCCATATCTCAAGGAAATTCAAGATGCCCACTATCAAAGCCTATGATGACACGGGAGACCCCGCAAATCATGTTAGGACATTCTCTAATGCACTGCTGCTGCAACCCGTGAATGATGCTATAAAGTGTCGGGCCTTCCCTCAAACCCTGTCGGGTATGGCTCAAAGATGGTATAGTCGCTTGCCCCCAAACTCTATAGGATCGTTCCGGGAGTTAAGTCAGGCTTTCATTAAGCAGTTCATCAGTGGGAGAGTCCATGAGAAAAGTTCAGCATCTCTCATGAGTATTGTGCAAGGAGCAAAGGAATCTTTGAGAGACTACCTGAATCGTTTTACAAAGGAGGCTTTAAAAGTCCCAGACCTTGATGATAAGGTAGCCATGATAGCACTGCAACAAGGAACTAGGGATGAGTTTTTCAAGATGTCCTTGGCCAAACGTCCCCCAGAAAACATGTTGCAACTCCAAGAGAGAGCAGGGAAGTATATCAAGGTTGAAGAAAGCATGAGGAAGACCGTAGTAAGTAATGAGCCCACTGGAGGCAAGAAACGAAAAACTGATTTGGAGTATGTCGCTAAGGACAAATATCCTAGAACCGAACAAAACCCTGATTCAACCCCCAAGAAGGGAGGACCTGGGCAAAAGTTCACTGAATACGCTAAGTTGAATGCTCCCAGAAGTCAGATTTTGATGGAGATTGAGAAAGACAGAGATATTCACTGGCCTAAGCCCTTGAAGGCTGATCATGCCAAGCTAGATAAGGGCAAGTATTGCAGGTTTCACAAAGATGTTGGCCATGACACCGATGAGTGTAGGCAGTTGAAAGATGAAATTGAGTTTTTGATTCGAAAAGGAAGATTGAACAAGTATACTGGAGATGGAGGAGACGGAAATAATAATGGAAGGAAGAACTTTGAAGATCGTAGGAGGGACCAAGATGATCAGGGGCGGAATCCCCAACCTAGAGGACCAGTTATAAACACCATTTATGGAGGGCCGAGACCTCGAGGGCCTGTGATAAACACGATCTTTGGAGGTCCAACTGCTGCTGGATTGTCCAAAAATTCCAGAAAGGCATATACTAGAGAGGTTATGCATATTGTTGGAGAAGCCCCGAAGAGGGCCAGGACAGAAGTAACATTGGCTTTTGATGATTCCGACCTAGAGGGTGTAAAGTTTCCCCATGACGACCCGCTGGTCATAACACCGATAATAGGAAATAGCCCGGTTCTTTCTCCTTGTGGATAATGGTGCTTCTATGGATATCTTGCTCTACGACACCTTTCTAAGGATGGGGTATAACGACTCCCAGTTGACACCAACCGACATGCCGATATATGGATTTGCTGGAGTAGAATGTCCTGTGAAAGGGATAATTAAATTGCCAACCACCATAGGTACGGAGCCAAGGCAAGCAACGCAGATGCTGGATTTCGTGGTGGTAAAGGCTAGTTCAACTTATAATGCTATCATGGGGAGAACAGGGATACATGCCTTCAAGGCAGTCCCCTCTTCCTACCATTCAGTCATGAAGTTTCCCACCCGAAACGGGATTGGAGAAGAGAGAGGAGATCAAAAAATGGCTAAAAGCTGTTATGTAGCCTCTTTGAGGGCAGATGGAGTCGGGGGGCAGGTTCTTCCTATTGAAGATATGGATGTTCGAGAAAATGATGAGAATAGAGGAAGGCCAGCAGAAGAATTGGTTTCGGTTCCTTTAGACCCCGAGAATCCTGAGAGGATGACTTTCATTGGAGCCACATTAGAGGAGCCTCTTAGAGGGAAGTTAGTGAAATTTTTACAAGAAAATAGTGATGTGTTTGCATGGTCAGCAGCTGATATGCCAGGCATAGACCCGGAGTTAATTACTCACAAGCTAAACGTGGATCCAAGCCAGAAGACAGTGAAACAAAAGAAAAGAAATTTTGCCCCGAAAAGACAAGAGGCTATAAAACAGGAAGTAGAAAAGCTCTTAGAAGCTGGTTTCATTGAGGAGATCCAATTTCCGGAGTGGCTAGCCAACCCTGTAATGGTGAAGAAGGCTAATGGAAAGTGGAGGATGTGTATAGACTTCACTGATCTGAATGATGCATGCCCCAAAGACTGTTTTCCGTTGCCGAGAATTGATACTTTGATTGATGCCACTGCTGGGCATGAGATGCTGAGTTTCATGGATGGATTTAGCGGATACAATCAGATCAAAATGCATAAGAATGACATTCCAAAGGTATCATTTATCACTGACTTTGGTGTTTATTATTATCTTGTTATGGCGTTTGGTCTCAAGAATGCAGGAGCCACCTATCAGAGGTTGGTGAATAAATTTTTTAAGGATCTTATTGGGAAGACTATGGAAGTCTATGTTGATGACATGCTAGTCAAGAGTCTAGTAAAGACTGATCATATAACCCATTTGAGGGAAGCTTTTGAGGTCCTGAGGTACCACAAGATGATGTTGAATCCTACGAAGTGTGCTTTCGGAGTAGGATCTGGAAAATTCTTGGGATTGATGGTCTCAAAGAGGGGAATTGAGGCTAACCCCGATAAAATAAAGGCAATCCTGGACACGGAACCCCCAAAAACTGTCAAGGATGTTCAGAAACTCACAGGAAGGGTTGCTGCGCTAGGACGATTCATCTCCAAGTCAGGAGACAAGTGCTTGTCATTCTTCAAGTCATTAAAGAACATTAAAGACTTTGTATGGAGTGAGGAAAATCAGAAGGCATTTGAAGAGTTAAAGAAGTATATGGGCCAGGCCCCGTTGTTGGCCAAGCCAGTTCTGAGTGAAGTTTTATTCTTGTACTTGGCTGTTTCAGAAAGCGCCTTGAGCGCAGTGTTGGTTAAGGAGGAACTGAAAGTCCAGAAACCCGTATACTATGTCAGCAAAATCTTGCATGGTGCAGAGTTGAATTATTCAACTATTGAGAAATTCGCTTTAGCCTTGGTAATGGCTTCAAGAAAGCTGCGTCCTTATTTTCAAGCTCACCAGATTGAAGTGCTAACAAATCAGCCGCTGAGAAACATCATTCACAGTCCTAAGGCAAGTGGGAGACTGATTAAGTGGGCAATAGAGTTGGGAGAGTTCGATCTCAAGTATAAGCCACGTACGGCCATAAAAGCCCAGGCACTAGCTGACTTCATGGTGGAATGTACCATACCCAACCAAGAAGTCGGGGGCAGGAAGATACCATACCTCAAGACAAGGGAGTCGACAATGGGGACAAGGAGAAAGAATATTGGGTTCTCTATTTTGATGGAGCATCAAAAACAAATTCCAGTGGAGCACGGTTGGTTTTGCAAAGCCCTGATGGATTCCTAATTGAGTATGCTATGAAGCTAGACTTCCCAACCACAAACAATGAAGCAGAGTATGAAGCCCTGATTGCTGGCCTTGGTCTAGCTGGGACACTTAGAGTCAAAAACTTAAAGGTCCGTGGAGACTCGAAACTGATCATATCCCAGGTAAAGGGAGAATTTGAGGCAAGGGATGATACGATGGCTAAGTATGTTCGCCTAGTAAGGGCTGTGATGACCCAATTTAATGAATGCCATGTTGAACATATTCCAAGGGAAGAAAATGCTAAAGCAGATGCGCTATCAAAGTTCGCTTCGTATGAGATTGAAGAAAGTTCAGGATGTGTGTACTTCCGTGTTTTGAAGACACGGAGCATAGATGTTAAGCTTGTGGCTCTCATAGGCTTGGGGACGTCATGGATTGATCCCATCAAGGCTCACATTCAGACCGGTTGGTTGCCAAGTGATACAACTGAGGCACGGAAGTTAACTATTCGAGCACTAAGGTACTCCTTGATAGATGGAATTCTGTATAAGAGATCTTTCGTGGTTCCTTACTTGAGGTGTCTCAGGCCCGACGAGGCACGCTTGGCTCTTGAGGAAGTACATGAAGGTATTTGTGGGTAGCACTTGGGGGGCAGGGCCTTGGCTCATAAGATAACCCGTTTAGGCTTCTATTGGCCAGAAATGATGGCTGATGCCAAAGAATATGTGAAGAAGTGTGATCGCTGTCAAAAGCATGCACCAGTTATTAGACAACCCCCCGAGATGCTGACCTCTATCAACTCGCCTATTCCCTTTGCCATGTGGGGGATGGATATTCTAGGGCCTTTTCCTATGGCCACGGCACAAAGGAAATTTCTGATTGTAGCCATTGATTATTTCACCAAGTGGATCGAAGCCAAACCCTTGGCCAAAATCACTACTAAGCAGGTTGCACAATTCCTGTGGGAAAACATTATGTGCCGATATGGAATTCCCCGTATCCTCGTCACTGACAATGGAGCACAATTCAACAATGAGGAATTCAAGAAGTATTGTGAAGAAAATGAAATTGAATTATGATTCACCTCTGTGGCTCACCCGCAAGCCAATGGGCAAGCAGAGGTAGCAAATCGGATAATCCTGGATGGACTAAAGAAGAGGATCGAGAAGTCAAGAAATAATTGGGTGGATGAGATACTTCCCATATTATGGGCCTATAGGACTACCTGTAGAGTCACGACAGGAGCAACTCCTTTCATGTTGGCATATGGGGCAGAAGCAGTAGTTCCCGTGGAGATATCACATTCCTCTCCAAGGATTCAGGCTTTCAACGCAGAAGAAAATGAGGAAGGGCAGAGGTTAGCCCTGGATCTGATCGATGAAGTGCGAGATAAGGCACATGCAAAGATAGTAGAATATCAGAAAAAGGCTTCATTTTACTACAACCTAAGGGTTAAAGAAAGGTTTTTTAAATAAGGCGATCTAGTCTTGAGGAAGATAGAAGCATCTGGTGTAGGATAAAAAGGGAAGCTTGCCCCGAATTGGGAAGGGCCGTACAGAGTCAAGAGTGTTCAAGGTAGAGGAACCTACAAGCTAGAGACTATGGATGGATTTGAAGTCCCGAGAACTTGGCATGCACAAAACCTGAAGGTTTACTATGTGTAGGGCAGCCGGATACGATTCTCACTCGTCAGGATGGCGAGTAGGTTGAAAAGCACCTTGAAGCTTTGCTTGCTTAGGATTTATATGTTTTAGTTTTATTACGAAGTTTATTATTACTTGTGTAAGGGACGAATCCCAGACAATTTTACAAAATTCATGAGTTCTTCAAAGTATATTTGTGGCCTAACAAATAAAAGTCAAATGCATGGATGCAACAATAGAAGGTGATAAATGAAATAGATCTGATAGATATTACAAAAATTCGATAAATAAAGTCTCGAAAATAGGATAAAAAACAGAAAGCCACGCAGGGCTGAAAAAGCTCTAAGGAGCTGAAGTACCCTCGACATCCATATTATCATCCTCTCCACTCTCGCTGGATGTCTCTGTCGTCTCGGAGGAGGAGGAAGAGCTGTCGTCCTCAGCAGGTCTGGAAGAAGACTCGGGAGGAGGAAGGAGTGGATCCTGAGGAATATGGTCCGAGACAACTACTCGGGTACGAAACCTCTGTAACAAAGCCTCTTTCATCAGGGCAGATGTAGTCCGCCGGGTTAATATCAGGACAAGCCTCGTTCACGGTCCCAAGGGCCGTGTCCCAACCAGTCCTAAAAAACCCGGGAAAGACTGAATCATCCCTAATCCTCATGGATTGGGCAAACTCCTCCGAGTCCAGATAGTTGTCTATAACTTTATCCTTCTCCGCCCGAAGTACCACCAGCTCGGCGTTAGACTCTCCGAGTTCTTCCTCCTTGCGCTTGAGCTTCTTCTCCAGGGTAGCATACTTCTTCTGTTGCCTCCTGAGGGCATTATCGGCCTTATCAGAAGCCCGCTTCCATGATTCGGCTTGCCTCACAGCGCCTTGAAAGTAGGCGTTAGACTGGAACAAAGCAATTAACAAAGTATAAGGCAAGAAAATGCTACAAGAATGAAAAATAAGTTCAAAAAAGAGAAGGCATACCGAAGCCAGAGATTGAGCTCCCATGAGCTTAATCCTCTCAAGATCAGGGGTGGCCACCACATCAGTAAAATCCTTGGGAGTCACGCTATGGTAGGACCAATCCCAAGCATGTTTCGTGGAACCAACTACGGTGTCCCCTCGGCGGAATCCCCAGAGAGGCTGAAAGGCGCCTGTGGCAGCAGCAGTAGGGGCAGCAGCAGTGATAGGAGCACCATGGCCTCCAGCTCCTTCAGTTGAAGCCTCCCCTATAGGCTCTTTGTGCTTCTTCAAAAAGATAGGCTCCGTGGCCTTTCCCCGGGTGTCTAGGCCTGCGAGCCGAGCTTTCTTCATCCTAGCTGTTTCCTCAACCAAAGGAACATTGTCCTCGTTAATCTCCTTAGCAGCTGAAACAAAGCAAAGGACAAAATAAGTGATGTTAATAATGCATAAAATGAAGTAAAATTGAGAAGGGAAGAAAAATACCCTGTTGAGAAACAGAGGATAGTCCCACATGAATCAGGGAAAACTCCTCTAAGAGAGTCCAGCTGGTGGTGGTACCATCATCCTGAGTAAGCCCATTATAAATAATAGTTTCTTCAGGAGTTAAGTGAATGCATTTGAGGCTACCATCACTGACCTTCCCGAAGGAAGATCGAAAAAGTGTGCCCCAGTCACCATTCTCCCAACGTAACCCAACGAAACTATTCCTCCAATTTTGATTATTATCAGGAATAGAGGCGCTGTTAAAGATATGTTTGCTTTTGGGCCTTTGCTTGACATAGACCCAGCCACAGATATTGGAAGAACTATTATAACACTGAAAGACCTTCCTAAAAATGGCTACAGAAAGAGGAAAGCCCTCCCTAAGACAACAAACCATAAAACATAGAATATTCCTCCAGGCGTTTGGAGGAAGCTGACACGGATTAATTTGTAGATCAGCCAAAAGATGAGGAATAAAAGGATGGAAAGGAAACCTAAGCCCAGCATTAAGGGCATCTGTGTAAATGAAGAGAGTGTCGGGTCTCCAGTGGCAAGTACGGTCACTACCAGAGACTGGAACTAATCTAAGAGGAGGAAGGACGTTATAGCGAGCATTTAGTTTATTAAAATCTATATTGTGCCAAGTATTACAATGATTAAAAGAATCGAGATGTGCAGTGGAGGGATATTCATCCCCCCTAGTGTTAATCATATCGATTAAAGACATATACGAAGAACGGATCTCGATATCCTTACCTCGTTTTGAAGCCGAGGCTATCTTGGCCGCCCTCTCGGAACTCTTGTCAGCCATTTAGTAAAGCTAGAAAAGGCCTGGAAAGCTAAAAGAGGAGATTTGAGAGAGGAGAAGGTTAGAAAGTTTGAGATGAAAGGAAAAGTGAAGAGTGAAGAGTGTGAAGTGAATGCACACTCCCCCCACCTATATATAGGAAGGAAAAATGGATAATGGGCCTTAAAAAGCCCATTTGGGCCCAAAAATTGGAAGGTTCTGGAATTATCCAGGAAATTCCTGGAAAATTCAAGAGAATTCTAGCAAAAATCAGAAGAAAACTTGATTTTTGTTTTGAAGAATCTGGAATGATCCAGAAAACCCCCAGAAGAATTTGGAATTTGAGTTTAGAAAAAAAAAAGAAAAAGGCCAGTTTAGAAAAAGGGCCCAATTTTAGAAAAAATTAAGCCCAGCTAAAGGCCCAAGTATTTTAAAAAGCCCTGTTTGAGGCCCTAATGGTGTTTAAGAAAAAAAGGAGTGGAAAGGGAGCCCAGTTACAATGGGCCAATTGCAAAGCCTAGCTGGACCAAGAAAAATGGGCCCAAGGTTTTTCTAATTAAAACCCAGAATTAAGGGTAGGCCCAATAAGAAAATAAACCCAGTTACAACGGGCCCAGGTTTTAGCCAAGCATTTAGAGCCTAAATCCAAGTAGGTACAAAAAATAATAATAAAATAAATTCCTGACCCATTCGACCAGAAAACATAAAGAAATCCTGGTCGAATGGCTTGAGGTCGAAAACCTGTCGATCAGAGGTAAAAAATGGCCTTAATTCGACCAGAACCAGGACCAATTCTACCAGAAATTGTGAAAGATTCCTGATCGAAATCCTCGAGCCCGAATTAATGTCGATCTGGGCAATCAAAAAGGTGATAATTCGGTCAAAAGTAGAGATCCTGACCGAAAATCCTGATCGAAATAGAATCCTGGCCGAAGGAAGCAAGTCCTGATCGAAAATTCCTGGTCGAAATAATAAAAAAAAAAAAGGGAGGAAAAATCCTGGCCGAAATTCGACCAGGACTCCTGACCGAAAGCATCCTCCTCGAAAAGCCTTCGACCAAGGCACAGTAGAGGCTAATTCGACCAGGATCCTGGTCGAACAGGATTCCTGGTCGAATTTTTATATAAAAAAAAAATCTGAAAAATTACAGAAAAATAAGGAAATTCCTTAAATATTTTCTGAAAAATGTTAATAATTTTAGAAATAAGGAATAAATCCAGAAAATTAAAGGATAAATCCCAGAAATTAGGGAATAAATCCAGAAAAATAAGGAAATTCCTCAAATAATTTCTGAAAAATGTTAATATTTTCAGAAATAAGGAATAAATCCAGAAAATTAAAGGATAAATCCCAGAAATTAGGGAAAAAATCCAGGAAAATAGGAAAAATTCCTTAAATATTTTCTGAAAAATGTTAATATTTTCAGAAATAAAGGATAAATTCCAGAAATTAAGGGAAAAATCCAGAAATTAAGGATAAATCCCAGAAAATTAAGGGAAAAATCCAGAAATTAAGGATAAATCCCAGAAAATTAGGGAAAATCCCAGAAAATTAGGGAAAATCCCAGAAAATCCCAGTAGAGGGATAGGATTAGAAGTAAGGTATAGGATGATAGAACATCGAGAGGTTGAGTGTTATGGTATAACCGGTATTAGTATAGTTTGCGTGGTGGTACGAGATTCTTATATTGCGATATAATTTTAGATAGCAGAGATGGCCGACTCTTTTATTCCCGTATCAGCTGATCACTCAGAGCCTTCAGTTGGAGCACCAGCATCGGATCCACGTCCTGTTATTCCACCAGCATTGGCTATTCTACCTCCACTGGTGTTGCAGCCCGTACCATTGCAGGCCATTCCACCTCCAGGCATGAGGCCACCTGTCAGAGGACCCCCACCAGCTGATTTAGATTCCACTGGGCATTCAGTAGCGAGTGCCCCATTCCAGTTGATAGGGATAAATAAGTCCTGATTTTATAATTAATGGGCTGCTAGGCCCAATAATAAGATGTATAATATTCAGACCAGAAAGGTTAAGCCTGATAGACCAGATCAGGCCTGGTGGAATAAAAAAGGCCCAAAAGCCCTGATTATTAATTAATTTCGTAATTAATTAATAAGGGAAAAATCAGCTATTGAGAAGAGTCCCGATAAGGATATAAATCCTTATAGATTAGCCTCAAGGGGACCTAAAAGGATAAGGAATCAGCTTCCTACTTCCTAGGACTCCTAAGTCTATCCTAATTCAGAGGCTTGTCCACCAAGTCTCCTATACCAAGTCCAATTCAAGGACTCCCACATCTATATAAGGGGCCTCACCCCACAAATCAGAACTACGTTTTTTGGCTTGATTCTCTAATTCACAGAGATACGTAGGCATCTCGTAAAGGCAGATTGAGTCACGAAACACGAGAGCAGCCATTAAAGGTCTTGAGCTCCCGAATCTTAGTAATAAATACATCAAATAATAACCTTAGCTTTTTATCCATAACACCAGTCTACATTGCCCCCAGTTCCTTATTACCGGTATGAGGCTCTTCTATTGGAGCATGATTCCTTGTTGGCTCAGATTAGAGAGTTACAGCATATCATCAGGACTACAGATATTGATCGTGGTGTGAGGGAGCTTCGAGAGGAGATTCATGTGACACGGAGGGTTCTTGAGACTAGGCTACATGGAACTACACTACCTGGCAGAGGCCCTGATGCACTGCTGGGCTGGGCTACTGAGGTGATGGAGGACTTTGAGAGGCTGGCAAGATTAGAGTTTCCTTGGAGCTGAGTTAGAGATTCTGAGATGGAGATGCTGAGCAGTGTTGTTATGATTATGTAGTATGTACAGTAGTGTGTAGTGTGTATCAGTAGACTGTTGAGTTGTCTTTATAGACTAGCGATGCTGATTAGTGAGTAGGTTGTTGTACCCTTTTTGCTTTTACTTCCAAAGCGTCTTTACGCTTGTACTACCTAAAACTTTTGACTTATATATATCAGTACCTTTTTCCTTTCCAACACTGTCATTTACTTTATCACACCTGTTTTACTTTACCTTATTTATTGCACCAGTATACCCTGTCATACCATATACCCTGTTTTCCATAACTGTTTATATTCTGTAAAGAAGCATGCAATTTACTTAGTTACAACTGTTTTCAAAAAGAGATATTCCTATTTTACAAAACTTTTCTTTTATACAAAGATTTGATTAAAAAGCTAAATAAATTGATTGATTCTTTACAGAAAATGCCTCCCAGAAGAAATACCCGCACCAACACCCAGAATGAAGAAACCAACAACAACAACAATAACAACCAAGATGATACAAACCAGAATGTGAACCCAGGACCCATGGACCCAGCAATAGCCCAGATTCTTCAAATCCTGGCCCAACAAACAGTTCACCTGGCACAACAACAACAGAGACAGACCAACCCCCAAGTAACTTTTAAAACTTTCCAGGCAGTAAACCCACCAGAGTTTAAGGGTTCCTTAGAGCCAATTGAAGCAAATGTTTGGTTAAAGGAAATAGAGAAGGTATTTGCCTTGGTAAAAGTGAAAGAGGGGCAGAAGGTTGAATTTGCAAGTTACTATCTGAAGAATGAGGCCACCTATTGGTGGGAGATGGTGAAGACATTGGAAGGTACAGATATTATTACTTGGGAAAGGTTTAAGGAATTGTTTCTAGAAAAGTATTTTCCTCAGTTTGTTCAAGATCAAATGGAGCTGAGGTTTTTAGAATTAAAGCAAGGGAACATGTCGGTAACAGATTATGAGGGGAAGTTTGAGGAATTGTCAAGGTATGTGCCGTCGTATGTTGATACTGATAGAAAGAAAGCTAAGAGATTCCAGCAAGGCTTGAAGCCATGGATCAGAGGGAAGGTAGCTATTTTTGAATTGGATACCTATGCAGGAGTGGTACACAAGGCTATGATCGCAGAGACAGAGAGTGAGATGTTCCATAAGGAAAAGGAAAACATGAAAAGGAAAGTTGAGGGAAGTGAGGGTCAGTCACAACCAGGGAAGTTTCCAAATTTTAAGAAGGGCAAGTTTCAGCCAGGGAAAAATTTTAATTTCAGAAGACAAAATGCAGGAGACGGAGGCCAGGGCAACCGTCCAGCTAATGCGAATCAGCCGAATCAATTGAGATTAACTTTTCCAGATTGTTAAGTTTGTGGAAAGAAGCATGGGGGAGTTTGTAACAAGTTGAATGTAGTATGTTTTAAATGCAATCAGAAAGGGTACTATTGGAGGGAGTGCCGAAATCAGCCAGCAAGAGAGCCAGCAAATAAGGATCAGCCTATCCGGAATCCAGCAGTGAAGGTTCCAGACATTGGATTTACATGCTTCAAATGTGGAAAGCCAGGACATATGGCCAGGGATTGCAAGACACCAGCCCCAGTCAGTAATGCATTAAGGATTATGGGATCTACCCCAACAGTGAATGAGACTCCGAGGGCTAGAGTTTTTGACATTCGATGAAGGATGCGATCCAGGATACGGATGTCGTGGCAAGTACGCTTAATGTAAATTCTTTATGTGCCAAAGTGTTAATAGATTCGGGAGCAACTTGATCGTTTGTTTCACAAGATTTTGTTAGTAAGTTAAATTATTTAGTTGGGTATTTAAATGAAATAATGACTGTGGAATTAGCAAATCAAGAATGTGTAACTGTTAAACAAGTTTGTGGGAATTGTGAGATTGAGATTTCTGGTAGTAAGTTTTGTGTAGATTTGATACCGTTTAAGTTAGGAGAATTTGACGTTATATTAGGGATGGATTGGTTATCTAAGCACGATGCCCAGATAGATTGTCGAAATAAGAAGGTAATGGTGAAGACGCCTGACGAAAAGATAGTAACGTTCAAGGGTCAGAAATAAGTAAAGAAGTTCTTAACGATGATTCAAGCCAAAAAGTTACTACGACAAGGATGTGAGCATTTCATGGCATATGTGATTGACAGAAGTCAAGAACCAACAAAACTTGAAGATATTCCAGTTGTGAACGAATTTCCAGACGTGTTTCCCGAAGAATTACCAGGACTTCCTCCAGATAGAGAAATTGAATTTGCAATCGACTTAGCACCTGGAACCGAACCAGTATCCAAGGCCCCGTAAAGAATGGCGCCCGTTGAGATGAAAGAGTTAGCAAAGCAATTGCAAGAATTGTTAGAAAAAGGAGTAATCAGACCTAGTATATCCCCATGGAGAGCCCCGGTATTATTTGTCAAGAAGAAAGATGGAAGCATGAGATTATGTATCGACTATAGGGAGCTCAACAAGCTTACAATCAAGAATAAGTATCCGTTACCTAGAATTGATGATTTGTTTGACCAGTTGAAGGGAGCCAAGTACTTCTCCAAAATTGATTTAAGATCGGGATATCATCAACTGAAGATCAAGCCAGAAGATATACCAAAGACATCTTTCTAGACAAGGTATGGACATTACGAGTTTTTAGTGATGTCTTTTGGATTGACCAACGCCCCAGCAGCGTTTATGGACCTGATGAACAGAATTTTTAAGGAGTATTTGGATAAGTTTGTTATTGTGTTTATAGACGATATTTTGATCTATTCAAAGACGGAGGAGGATCATGCGGAACATTTAAGGACAACTTTGGAGATTTTAAGGAAAAAGAAGTTATATGCTAAATTCTCGAAGTGTGAGTTTTGGCTACAGGAAGTTCAGTTCTTAGGACACATAGTCAGTAATGAAGGGATCAAAGTGGACCCGGCAAAGATCGAGGCAATTACGAATTGGGAAAGACCGAGAACACCCACTGAGGTAAGAAGTTTCTTGGGATTGGCAGGATATTATCGACGATTCGTTCAGAATTTCTCAAGAATTGCAACACCATTGACAAAGCTTACACGAAAGAATGAAAAGTTTATATGGAATGACAAGTGCGAAGAAAGTTTTCAGGAATTGAAGCGGAGATTAATCACGACACCTGTTTTATCACTTCCAGACGATCAAGGGAATTTCATAATTTATAGCGATGCTTCTTACAAAGGATTAGGATGTGTTCTTATGCAGCACGACAAGGTGATTGCGTATGCGTCAAGGCAATTGAAACCACACGAACAGAAGTACCCTACTTATGATTTAGAGTTAGCAGCTATAGTTTTCGCTTTGAAGATTTGGAGACATTATTTGTATGGAGAAAAATGTGAGATTTTCACGGATCACAAAAGTTTGAAATATATATTTACCCAGAAGGATCTTAATATGAGACAAAGGAGATGGCTAGAATTGATCAAGGATTATGATTGCTCGATTAATTATCATCCCGGTAAGGCGAACGTTGTAGCAGATGCGTTAAGTCGGAAGGAAAGGTTAAATGTGTTATCCGTACCTGAAGAGATATATAAAGAATTTCAAAAATTGGAATTGGAGATTAGAATTTGCAAGCCTGAGGGAGCAAAAGTGTACGGTATGATTTTCCAACCGGAGTTATTGGAGAAAATAAAGAAATGCCAGAAAGAGGTAATGGATCAAGATATAAATAGTTTGGTAGGTGAGGAATTATGCACGCAACAAGATGATCAAGCTATTCTTAGGTTTTCTTCAAGAATTTGGATTCCACCAGTGACGGAGCTGAAAAATGAAATTTTACAAGAGGCACATAGTTCAAGATATTCCATCCATCCAGGGAGTACCAAAATGTACAGAGATTTAAAGAAGAATTATTGGTGGCCAGATATAAAGAGGGAAATTGTGGAATGGGTTAGTAAATGCTATACATGTCAGAGAGTTAAAGCAGAGCATCAGAGACCAAGCGGATTGCTACAGCCATTGGAGATTCCAGAGTGGAAGTGGGAACATATTACCATGGATTTCATAGTTGGATTACCAAGGACAAGAGCTAATCATGATGCCATTTGGGTTATAGTAGATAGACTTACCAAGTCAGCTCATTTTCTGCCTATAAATGAACGATTTTTGCTCGACAAGTTAGTTCATATGTACTTGAAAGAGATCGTAGTTCGTCATGGAGTTCCAGTGTCTATTGTATCTGATCGAGATCCAAGATTTAATTCAAGATTCTGGAAGAGTTTTCAAGAATGTTTGGGAACAAGATTGAATATGAGTACGGCCTATCACCCCCAAACGGATGGCCAAAGTGAAAGAACGATCCAGATAATCGAGGACATGCTACGTGTTTGTGCTATTGATTTCAAAGGAAGTTGGGACGAGCATTTACCCCTGGTAGAGTTTGCTTATAACAACAGTTATCATGCCAGCATTGGGATGCCACCTTATGAAGCCCTTTATGGACGCAAATGTAGATCTCCAGTATATTGGGATGAAGTAGGAGAACGCAAAATACTCGGACCCGAATTGGTGCAGCAGACAAAGGAAGTTGTTGAAATTATTCAGAAAAGATTAATAGCTGCACAAGATCGTCAAAGGAAATATGCAGACCAATCAAGAAAGGACATGGAATTTGAAGAAGGAAGCTTGGTATTATTGAAAGTATCACCGTGGAAAGGACTAACAAGGTTTGGGAAGAAAGGGAAGCTAAACCCAAGATATGTCGGACCTTTTGAAATCCTAAAGCGTATTGGCAAAGTAGCTTACGAGTTGGCGTTACCTCCGCACATGGAGCACATTCACAATGTTTTTCACATATCAATGTTTAAGAAATATAATCCAGACTCCAGGCATGTAATAGAATATTAGCCAATAGAACTTCAAGCAGATTTATCATATGTAGAGAGTCCGATAGAGATTCTAGAGGAAAGAGAGAAAGTATTGAGAAATAAAGTGGTAAAGTTAGTAAGAGTATTGTGGAGAAACCCAAAGGTTGAAGAGTCAACTTGGGAGTTAGAAAGTGATATGAGAGAAAAGTACCCTCATTTATTTTCTTAGAGATTTTGAGGACAGAATCCTTTTGAGGGGGGAAGGATGTAATATTCGGGATATATCGTGTAATTATTTTTGCTATTATATAATTATTATGTGTGTTCAGTATCTATTCTGTGAGCTAATTGTTAAGTGTTATATGTACTTGAATATTCGAAAATAATATTAATTGAGTATTTTAATTTTTATATGTCCAAAATAAAATATAGATAATTGTCATATCTTCCTAATTATTTTTATGTTGGTTTATGGATTTATAAGAATCATATGAAATTTCTAAAATCTTTTCCCGGGTAATTAAAATCTATTTTATAAAAACGGGAACCAACCGACGTCAACCGTTGTTACGTTTTTGGAACCCGAAACTCTTTCGAGAACTCCTTCCTAACCCAATTGTAATATCCCGAGCATATTCCATGTTTCGACTTTTTCGATCCGGCGTACGGTTTGTCCTGCGCGGGTCCCGGCGCAACATTTTCGATACAATATTCATTTCGGTAAATCAATAAAACCCGTATTTTCGATAAACGGGAGCTTTTTATTAAACTATCACAATTATCACTTCGTAATACGTGTAACCAGGCGCTGAGACCAAGACCGCAGTACACATTGTACTGATTTGGATAATTATCCCGAAAACCGATACCGTTTGGATCAGTTTTTATAAATAAACGTATCGTTTTATATCCGGAATGATCCAACGGGATACTAATTTTCCGTAATTATTAATAGCCTTTTACCGTATTTTATTTCGTATCAAAATCATTTACAGACAGATAATTATATAATTTTCAGAGAAAAACCCTAATTTCCTAAAACTGTTCTAAGAATCAAACAAGCATTTGGAGGTGTTATTGAATTCGGTTTGGAAAGCTCGAGTAACCAATCTGAAGGTCTTGAAGAGCTCTACCAGATTCTGTAATCCATACACCTGCAGAAATCAAGGTTATTTTTCTAAAAATTTATTTATTTTCGAATTTATTTTATTAAAAATAGGAATTTTGTTCGGATGATTATTTGTATGATTTGATGATTTCATGTTGTAGAGCTTGTTTTCCTATGATTTTCATATGTCATACGTCTGATTTGGAGTTCAATAACATGTTCAAAATTGAGTTTGATTTTCGAATTTTAAAATTAGGGTTTATAACCCGTATGAATGTTCTTAATTGAAATTTGGGGGTTTCTTATTCTGTGATAGATTGATGTTGTGTTATAGTGGGTTGTGTTCTCTGTGAAATTTGCAATCTAGGCGTATAAGTTTCATGAACCAACGAGGTCTGTAGAGAAGGGAGTTGTGTTTTGAAGTTTTCCGATGTTCGCCGGAAACTGGAAAATTTCACGGCCAAATTCCGGCCAACTCAGGGATTGTTGGGTTGTTTTGATTGCATGATTGTATTCCTGGTAATTTGTAGATGTGATCTGGAGCTTGTGGTAAGGTGAGGAGGTCAGAATCGTGTTCTCCGGCGAACCCGACTATTTTCCGGCGAAGGGCTGGAAAATTACAGTTTAGTACCCCAACTTTTGAAAACGATGAAGTTCAGTCCCTGAACTTTCCAGAGTTTACAAAAGTTGGATTCCTGTTTTAAAAATATTTAAAAATCATATTTCCTATTTATTTTTATTATAAAAATTCGTTTTTAATTTCTGAAAATTCTAAAAATTAGTATTTTAATTCCGAAAATTATTTTTAATTCCAAAATAAATCTAAATAAATAGTTAATTAATTTCAGTTAATTTCTAATTGATTAATTGGTCAATTAATTCGAAAATTAATTGATTAATTGATTTAATTAATTATTAATTGATTTTAATTAATTATTTAATTAGATTGAATTATTTAAAATTGATTTAAAAATTCCGAAAAATAGTTTCGAGCTTTAAAATATTATTCTAAATTATTTCCAAGGCTCGATAATTATTCTAAAATTATTTCGGAGCCAGAATTGGCCAACCGAACCCTGTTTATTAACCCGAAATTGATCCAACGACCCGTTTTAATTTCGAAAAATGTTTTAAAAATCATTTTAAATAGCAGAAAGCCTATTTATGACCCGAGACTTCCTTATAAATAATATATCATTGATTACGTGATGTATTATGTGCTATATGTGACTTGTTAATTGACTATCGGTCTATATATTCAGTGTTTACTTGATTATTGCATAATTTTCAATCCGTTAATCGGATTTGGGTAAAACGAAGGGTAGATAAAATTATGTGTTTAATAGAATTCCATGAGTAAATTATTGATAGATGCTTATGCTATGTGAGTAGAAGAGGCAAGACGTAAGAAAGGGAAACAGATAGTTGAGGAGTAAGACGCTTGTGATTGGAAGCGAGTGCAGTGTAGTAAGCTAATATCAGGCAAGTGTTCTGAACTTTCTCGAGATATTGTAGTATTTGATAGTCAGATTGATATTGTAAGTGCTTTGAAGCACTGAAACCTAAACTCTAATTCCAGTTATTATTCTGGAGCCATAAACCTTATTCTTTCTAGACCATTGATTGTTGTATACCTAAACACAAATCTCAAGTATACGATATTACTCCACAAATACATGTAAACAAAATCCCAAACACTGAACTGAATTACTTGTACATTCAATCATTGTATCCTATGCTTTGAAAGCCTAAATCTTTGAAACCCTGAAATGTTGATTCCTTTGTTACCCAATTCTTTCATTACCCAGCATCCAAGCTTTTAAATTGCCTTATTGATCCTTACAAGGATTGAAACCCTTTCATTGTTAAACATTTATTGTTGTTAATGATTTCGTTTATTGTTTATTATTGCATATTCTGTTATTATGTTAGAATTGGATTGTTTTTATAAAATTGTGGACCAGATTCGTGGTCAGACCATATAATGGTCAAGTTAGGCCAATGTGTGCCTTGGATCCAGTAGTTAGAGCAATGCTGTGTGCCTTGCTCGGGGTTAGTGCGTGACTGATCAGCAGCCTAACCTTGGTTTTTAAATTAAAAGTATAGTATCCAATTCTAAATCATAATCCATTGTTCACTTGATATCATAATCATATTCACCTGATGATCATTATTCTCAGTTTTGTCATTGTGACTTGCTGAGCGAGTTAGCTCATTTGTGCGATGTTGTTTATATTCTTTCCAGTTAAAAAGGAACCAGTTGGTAGCGAGGATCCCCAGTCCAGCGCGAGAGCTAGGGGTTCAGGTTGAGAAAGCTGAGCAAGTAGGCTTCTTTTGGGATAATTTAAGTTTGTAAAAGTTTGTAATAATGTTTAATACTCAGTTTGAGTTTGAAATAGTTGGGATTTGAACGGTTTGTAATATATTAGTGTGTTTGGCTTGTGTACATACTTTAACCTGTTGCGGTCCGTGGTGGTTGGTAAGTAGGGTCACTGCATATATTATTATTATCTTTATTATTGTTATAAGCAGGTTATAATTAAGGTGTGTGTGTGGACCCCAAACTTCTGACCCAGGTTTGGAGGGCGCCACAACGAGTTTCACCGATTATCTCGTAATCTTTTTAAATAAAATTCAAATAATTACGGGGATTATTCAAAATATTTTACCAAATAATTCGAGTAAATATTTTAAATATTTACTTTGAATTTTCAGAAGTTATTCGAATAAACCCAATTAATCAGTCAAATTTCACCAATTTTATTTCATCAAAATTCAGAAAACAAAGAGGACCATAAATTTTAAGCAACACACGCACGCGCGTGTATTACAAAACAAGCAGCCGGAAACAAAACAACCTGAACACAGTGATGCAGGCAACACACGGAGACAACAACCAAATAACAACAATACTTTCAACTGGGATACACACACACGCATATGCGTGTATATACATCCAAACCAACAGCTAAACCGATACCAAGGCGGCAGAATAGCCGGACTATCGCCGACAACGGAGACAAAAGAACATGGGCGGCAGTACTTACCGAGGAAAAGAGGGGTATGGCGGGGAGGAAGGGAAGAATGGAAGAGATAAACAAGAGAGATATGCAGAGCAAATGAGAGAAAAAGCGAGAGAGATTGAGAGATATGGCTGGGAGAGAGATTGATGCTCTGTTTTAATATTCATTTATTCTTTGTTTACACTACAGCAACATAAGAAACAAATAAGCTTCTGACACGTTTCTGTAAAATAGCCAAAATCTTTCCACGTATCTTTTCCCCTTTTCTTACAGCCCCACTTTGTCCCGATTTTGAAATTTAACGAACAATCACGCGAATAGAATAATCCCGAAAAATTCCAAATTAATTTTTAAAATTTTTGGAATATTTAAAAACTAATAAAATAAGATTTTCATAATTTTTTAAATATTTTTAGATCGCAAGAGATACCCGCATTTCATAATTAACGAACCGAGCTACACTTAAAATAAATTCAGAAAATCACGAAAATAGTCTTAAAATGTTATAAATATCCCGAAGTTAATAAAAACATAATTTCGTAATTTTAAAATAATTTCTGAAATGCAATTTATACCCTCTTTTATCAATTAAACGAATGGACGCGCGGGTGAAATTAATCCCAAAAATTTTCAAAATAATTCTAAAATTCTCGGAATATTCCAAACTTAAATAAATACGAGTGTCATAATTTTTTGAAGAATTTTAGAATTACATACGGATTTTACAAATAATGCAATCAGAATATCATACGGGGCTAAAAAATTGATGAAATATTGATTTCTAAATTTTATAAAATCCCAAAAATAATTATTGTAATTATAAAACTATAAAAACAATTTTAAAGACATTCCAAATAATTATGCAACTAAATGTGCATTAAATTCACTTTTAAAAGTGAAAACAATTCAGTACAACTCAATAATTAATTACACGAGCAACCTAGTACACCATAAATCACACATAGATAATAATAGAATAATACATAGTGGTCAAAAACTAATACACATATTTTATTTGATTATTAATCAACAATTACACATTTAAATAGTACAAAGATATACGAGACATTATCAATAGGAAGTGGAATGATAGATTGAGTGGACTGCATGAATGTATTAGTACCTAGACCTGTATGGAGATTATCAGTACTTGGTACACCAGAGTTTATCTGAGGGTCTACAGGCTGTTGTTCAGCAGCTGTGTCTTTCTTACTCTGTGCACCTGAATTTTTTTGCATAAAAACACTGAAATCTCTATATTCTTTTAAATTAGTCTCACTACTCCTTACAAGGATTAACTATATCCTGAAACTCATCTACCTCTCCTTTTTCCAGGTAAGGATCCTTTCTCTCTTAAATTATGTTTTTCTCTAGATCTTTTCTCTCATTATAACATGAAAGGCTTAGATAATTTTCTCCTACAAAAATAAGAGGTGGCTGAGAAGAGTTGTCTGTGGTCCAATGACTACGGGCACCCATTTGTAAAGGACTAGACATGGTCATTCCATCAAGATTTATACTAGAAGTAAATGTTGATAATACAGAATCAGTATCTAAATTAAATGCTGATAAAGATAGATCAATATTTATAACTTGTGCTCCTGAATGTTCATCTTCTGTGTAAACATCTAAAGGTTGAATCAAGGGAAGTTCAGCTGATGTGGATGTTGGATGAATCCTTCCTTCAGGATCAACTACTAAAATTACTAGACCAGAAGTCAAGCCTTCACTACCACTTTGAGGCAGTGGTTCTTATGGGGCTGGAGATTCAGGATTTGCTGGATGACTTTGACACCCAGGTTCTTGTGTACCACTATCCTCAGTATCAGAATCTGACTCCTGCACAGTTCCCATATGGAAGCCAGATATCTGCTTGTATCTTTGAGGATTAATTTTCTTACAGAATTCCTTGATTTGAGAAACTTCTGTATGAACCTTGGCAGTAACAGCTTCATTCCATTTTTAGAGTTAGCATTGAGACAAAAGGCTCCTTTTCTTCAATGTCTGCTGTACTACTTTCAAGTGCAGGTTCTTGTGAGATATGATCAGTATTTACAGTAGCTATTGTATCCCTTTGAGATACATGTTCATGTGTGCTAGATCTAGGAAACAATCCTTGCTGCGGTAGCCTCTTCACAGACTGTTCTACATGCTCATGAGTAATCTCCCTTACTCTTTTCATGTTAAGCTTCATTGGAGATTCAGTAACTATCTCAGGTGCATCAGCATTTGACTAATGCTGAGCATCAATATTTTTCATTGGTGGAATGAATGCACCCTGTATCTCCTCATCTATTTCTTTCTTGATATTCATCAGATTTTGACCAATATAGGCTTTGACCAATTTCCTTCTCCTTGGCCTTGGGCTTAAACCAGTTTGAACATCATCGCTAGTTTGAAAAGCATCACCAATGGCTGTGCCCTCGTCAGTTGATATTATAACTGATCCTGAAGTAGAATCAGCTTTTAATTTCTTGAATTTTGATGATAAAGGAGCATTATTTTCATCACTTGATTCTAAATCAGCCAGTATAAGCTTTCTCCTTACAGATTCTGAAGGTTGAGAAGGATGAGAAGCTTTTAATGAATCCTTTTGATGTGCTACATCAGCATTTGCAACACTTTCTCTCTGATCATAAGACCTATCAGATTGGCCAATAATGTCCTGTGGATTCTCAATTGAAATAATAACCCTAGAAGCCAACTCTGCTTGTTTCTTCCATTTTATAACAAGTGTCTTGTGTGAGGCACCTGAGGTGGATTGTGTATGTGGAAGTGTTTGGGTTGCAATGTTGGGGTTAGCTACATATGGGTTTCGAACTGTTATTTCCTGCAGCTTAGTACTTTGTTTGTTTTGCAGACCATAAGTCTCATAAACCCTTGCAATTAGCAAGTTCGTGACAATCAGTGACAACCTCAAAGGTGCAGGATCAACCTTTTCTGTATCTTTAGATATTAGATCAGAAAAACCTCCCTTGGTAAGCTTAGAAATTGATACAATTTGATTAGAAGGGATTGAGGTATCAGGGAAACAGACATTAGAAATCAACTAAAAAAATCTAGCATAATATACTATATTTTGTCATCAGCTTTTAGTCTATCCCTTTTAAAATATAAAACAACTCTACCAAAATCATAGTTTGTACCATGAATTATATAGTACCCAATTTGCTATGTCATGATTTGATGGGCATCAAAGTTTGTGCATCTGTTGTTGAAAGTCATTGTGATGCAATCAAAGAAAAAGTTCTACTCCTTCCTTAGCCCATTCCTTTTCAGTTGGCCCAGATTCTTCATATCTTTATTATAGCCGATTTCATTGAAGAATCTTCATATTTCATCATCTCCCATAAATGCAGAGTAAGAGTTATGAGAAGGAAGTTGTAGTGCATCCCTCATAGTTTGAGGAGTGATAACCGGGGTTTTTTTGTCAAACTCAAACACGATGCTTGAAGTCCCAGAAGCTTCACCATCATGCACACTAGTTCTCTATAAAGCAAGAACATGGTCTTCAGAAATAACATTTAGAGTTGTGAGAGCATACCCAACCTCACATGACCTTAAGAAATCTTGAAAAATGTGAAAATCAAGATTTATTCCATTATTGTCCAAAATCGCAGCATAATTGTTTGTGACAAATTTGGCACCGCCATGATTGAAGGGTTTAGAAGCAGCAGGTGAAATCATGATCTTTATGTAAGTAAGAAGCTTAAAGATTGATTAGGGTTTCGTAGTTTAGGCTCGAGAGAAGAAAAGAGAGTAAGAGAGTAAGAAGAAATGATAAAGTGATAATTAGAAATCAAAATTGATTTTTTTTTAACTCTATACTCCAATACTCAAAAAGGACTCACCTTAGTGGGACACATGGCATAAGCTTATTGACTGAAATATAATCATGAAAGCATGTAATTATGGCAGTTAAAAAGTAATGTTTGGTAGATTACTCAATCATTTTTCCTATCCTCACGCCATCAATTAACATTTGTAAGCACTTAAATTAACCCACTAAATTACTACTTCAATTCTATAATTACAATACTGACCAAAAACATATTTTGAATAAATTCAAAATAATATCAGAATATGAATAGTCAATTAGGATTTGACCATTATCAGTATTTAATTAACTACTTTCAGGACTTATTAGTCAACTCAAGTTTGACCAATATTAGAGTTTATTAAGATAATCAAAGTTTATCATGTAGCAACTAGCTGGCATTAAATATCGGAGTTTAAACTCAGATAAACTTATACATAAAAATTAACATGATTTCATGGCATCACAGTTTAACAATATTATCAAATTTTAACAAATTATGATACATAAGATAAAGATATCACACTCTAATTATCAATTACAGTTTACAACCTTTCATCATAGTTTGAGAATTATCCTGAGATCATTCCCAATTCATATACCAATATGGTAAAGGTGGCTTCACTGAGTGGTTTGGTGAAGATGTCTGCTAATTGTTGATCTATTGGAACAAAATGCAATTCCACTGTACCTTCCATTACATGTTCCCTTATGAAATGGTAACTTATATTGATGTGTATGGTCATTGAATGTTGTACTGGATTTCTGGTCATTGCAATAGCACTTTGATTATCACAATATATAGGAATTTTAGCATACTCTAACCCATAATCCATTACCTGATTCTTCATCCAAAGTATTTGAGCGCAACAACTTCCTACAACAATTTATTCAACTTCAGCAGTTGATGTGGAAATTGCCTTTTATTTCTTGCTAAACCCAGAAACCAATCTGCCACCAAGAAATTGGTAGCTTCCTGAGATGTTTTTCCTGTCTATTATGCATCCTGCAAAATCAGCATCTGAATATCCAATTAGCATAAAGTCTGAATATTTAGGATACCACAATCTAAGATTCATGGTGCCTATGAGATATCTAAAAATTCTTTTCACAACTAATAGATGTGGTTCCTTTGGATCGGCTTGGAACTTTGCACACAGACAGGTAGCATACATGATATCAGGTCTATTAGCAATCAAATACAAGAGTCAGCCAATAATACCTCTGTAGTTAGTTATATCTAATGATGAACCAATATTAAATCTAACTTGGTTGCAGTGGCCATGAGAGTTGTTACAGTTGAACTATCTTGCATTCCAAATCTTTTGAGCAAATTCCTGGTATATTTTTCTTAATTTATGAAGATTTCTTCATCTGTTAGCTTTACCTATAAACCAAGAAAATAACTCAATTCTCCCATCATACTCATTTGATATCTAGACTGTAACAGATTTACAAACCTTTCACAGAGTTTATCATTAGTAGAACCAAAAATGATATCATCAATATATATCTATACTAACAACAAGTCCTTACCATGGTACTTATAAAATAGAGTTTTATCGATTGTACCTCTTTTGAAACCATTTTACAACAGAAATTGAGCAAGTGTTTCATACCAGGCTCTTGGAGCTTGCTTTAGTCCATAGAGAGTGCTTTATCTAGCTTGTAGACATGATCTGAATATTTTGAATCAATGAACCTTGGAGGCTGTTCAACATAAACTTCTTCTTCAAGTTCACCATTCAGAAATGCACTATTCAGATCCATTTGGAACACTTTGAACTTTATGTGAGCAACATAGGCTTGAAATATTCTGATTGCCTCAAGCCTTGCAACTGGAGCAAAAGTCTCATCATAATCAACGCCTTCTTGCTATGAGTAGCCTTTTGCAACCAGCCTTGCTTTATTCTTTATAATAATACCCTCACTGCCAGTCTTGTTTCTGAACACCTACTTTGTACCAACAACTAATGTTGTGCATATGTTGTGTACTTGATGATTTCACAAACAAAACACCTAAGTAGATTTTACTTAGTGAAATAATGTAGCACTCGACGGATAAGAATTTTAGTCCCGACGGATAATGATTTATTATCCATCGAGTGAGTAGCTTATGTAATAATGAGTCTGTAGCACATTTCTGCATACACCTTTGTATAGAGTTTGTAGTAGCATATAAGTCATGTGGACTTTAACTAGATATGCAGAATAGGTTGATTAATTGTACATAGATGATGTCTTCTAATTCTGCATAAGTGAAATGAAGTCAAGTGCCTGATTGCTACCCAACGGATAAACTACAAAGCACCCGACGGATGATCAACAACCCGACGGATGATCAACAACCCGACGGATGATCAACAATCCGACGGATGATCATGAACCTAACGGATAAAGAATTCAAACATCAGTTGACAGTGACAACTGGTCACATGCGTCGGGATGTATGCAAATGGAATGAGGAAGCCTATTAACTGGGTAATAGAGAACAAAGTAACAAAGCATTAAAACTGATAGTTTTTATAATAATTCTATCTTTCGACTTTGTAATCTTGGTAATATATAAACCAAGAAGTAGCAAATAGAAACTAAGATCTGAGATACAAAAAGTGAGAAACATTTGTAAGCAGAATTATTAGCATTTCTCTGTATTCTCAGTAGTTCAAATTTGTAAGCAGCTGTGAGCATTCTTGCACACAGAGTTCTCTCGATATAATATATATCTCTGGTGGAATTGTTTAAATCCACCGGAAAGGTTTTAAAGACTCTTGTTTTTAATTACTTATGTTTTGATTCACTTAAGTTTTTATTCCGCATTGTGCTATTAAAAACACTTATATTTGTATTCGAGTTTGAACATTTTTATTTTAAGAAAAAGGTTCAAGAATTCCATCCAACCCTCCTTCTGTAATTCTTGCTATATTGTTAAGGGACTAACAATTGGTATCAGAGCAAGCTCTTAATCTACAATGAGTTTAAAGATCAAAACAATTCAGCAAGATGAACAAGAAGGATGTTGGAGTCAAGATTCCTTTTCTAGATAAAGATAATTACCATCATTGGAAGGTAAATATGCATCTTCATATGCTTTCTCAATATGAGGCCTATGTGGACTGCATAGAAATAGGCCCTCATATTCCAATGAGAGCTGCAACAGGAAATGAGCCATCAGTTCCGAAGCCAAGGCATGAATGGTATGATCCTGACATTGAACAAGTCAGGAAAGATAAAAAGGCCATGAATATTCTATTTAATGGAGTTGATGCAGACATGTTTGACAACATTATCAACTGCAAAACTTCCAAGGAAGTCTGGGATACTATACAAATAATCTGTGATGGCACTGAGCAAGTTAGAGAAAATAAGATGCAGCTCTTGATTCATCAATATGAGCATTTTTAGGATGAGGAAAGTGAGTCTCTCACTGACATTTTTAGTAGGTTTTAAAAACTACTAAATGCTCTTAAGTTGCATGAAAGAGTCTATCAGACTAAAGACTCTAATATGAAATTCCTTAGATCTCTTCCAAAGGAATGGAAACCAATGACAGTCTCGTTAAGAAACTCATAAGATTATAAGGAGTTTACTTTGGAGAGACTGTATGGCATCCTGAAAACCTATGAGCTTGATATAGAGCAGGATGAAAGGATGGAGAGAGGAAAGAAGAAAGGAGGATCCATTGCACTAGTTGCTGATTTGGAAAAGGAGAAGGAAGTGAAGATGGAAGCTGTTGAATCAACTTCTAAGGTCTGTGAGAACAAGGGCAAGGGGCTTGTAGTAGAAAGTGAAGACTCATTGAGCCAAGATGACATGGAGGACATTGATGAGCACCTAGCATTTCTTTCTAGGAGATTTGCCAAGCTCAAGTTCAAGAAGAACTTTGGAGCAGCCAAGCCAAATAGAAACATGGTGGATAAGTCAAAATTCAAATGTTTCAAATATGGCTTGGCAGGGCATTTTGCCAATGAGTGTAGAAAGTCAGATTCTAGTAAGAAAAAGTTTGAGTCCGTGGATTATAAGCAAAAATACTTTGATCTACTCAAACAAAAGGAAAGGGCTTTTATTACACAAGAAAATGACTGGGCAGCAGATGGTCTGGATGAAGATGAAGATGTTAGCTATGTCAATCTAGCCCTAATGGCCAAGTCTGATGAGACAGAGACAAGTTCCTCAAGCAATCAGGAAATTACTACAAACCTTGCACATTTATCTAAAGCTGAGTGTAATGATGCCACAAATGACATGTCTACAGAATTATATCATTTGCGTGTTACACTTAAGTCTCTTACTAAAGAAAATGCTAAAATCAAAGAAAACAATTTGTTTTTAAGTGAGAGGAATAATGTGCTTGAGTCTCAGTTTATTGATTTTAAGAAATTAAGAATTGAGTGTAAGATTGCCAAAGAGGAATTAACCGAGTCCTTAAAAAAGGAAGAGATTTTAAAGAAGCAGCTCGAGCGTGAACAAGAGGTGATTAAAGCATAGAAAATATCCAGGGATGTCCATGCTCAAATCACCAAAGTTCAAAGAATTGAGTCTTTCTGTGATGAAGCCTGGAAAAAGAACAAAGAGAAACTAGAACCTAATTTGGTAGATGGACTGCTAACAGATGTAGACTCGACAGATGATGAGGACTATCCGTCGGATAACAAAAAGTGTTATCCGTCGAATGATGAAAATCCTCATCCGTCGGCTGTGAGCAAGCCCATTAGCTAAGCCAAACTAATCAAGTTGAATGAGAAGTATGGGTCTGTTTCCAAGAACTTTGTTTCAGGAGAGTCAAGTCAAGTTAAGAAAGGGAAAAAGGCAAATGTTGGTCACATGATTGTCAAACAGTTAAGTGACAGACTTGAGAAAATTGAGGTAAAAACAAAGACTAAAAGGAAAAACAATAGGAATGGTAAAGTAGGGATTAACAAACACAATAACTACACACCTGATAAATATGCTCCTAGAAAAATCTGTGTCAAGTGTGGTAGTATAAATCATTTGTCTGTTAATTGCAAATCTGACATGCCTACTCCCATGTCTGTTCAGTCTCAATTTCCTAACATGAATGCCATGCCTCCCATGCCTGTTAATGCTATGCCTATACAGAACATGAATGCATAGTTTGCTAATATGCCATTTGCACCTAATCCTTTTTATGCTGCATATAGTATGCCACAAATGCCATTTAGCATGCCTTACTGGAATAACATGTTTACACCAAGCATGCCACTTCCTGTTAATCATAATATGCATGATAATTCTGTTGCAATGAATGGTTTCAAAGGTCCAATCCAAATGACTAAGGATGAATCTAAAATTCCTAAGTCAAATGAGATAAGACCTAAGAAACAGAAAAAGAAAGCTAACAAGGCAGGACCCAAGGAAACTTGGGTACCAAAATCAACTTGATTTGATTTTGATGTGTGCAGGGAAACAGAAAGAATCTTTGGTACTTGGATAGTGGTTGTTCAAGACACATTACTGGTGATTCTACCCTGCTCACAGAGCTTAAGGAGAGAGCTGGCCCAAGTATTACTTTTGGAGATGACAGCAAGGGTTATATTGTGAGATATGGCTTGATTTCAAAGGAAATGTCATCATTGAGGAGGTTGCCTTAATGGATGGTCTCAAACACAATCTGTTGAGTATCAGCCAACTTTGTGACAAAGGCAATTCAGTAACCTTCAACTCAGAAGCCTGTGTTGTGACTAATAAAAGAAGCAACAAAGTGGTTCTCACTGGTGTGAGAAAAGGAAATGTGTACCTAGCTGATTTCAACTCAACTAAAGCAGAATCTGTAACTTGTCTTCTTAGTAAAGCAAGTCAGGATGAAAGTTGGCTATGGCACAAGAAGCTATCCCATTTAAACTTCAAGACCATGAATGAGCTGGTAAAGAAAGAACTGGTAAGAGGCATTCCTCTAGTGGAGTTTTCAAAGGATGGACTGTGTGATGCCTGCCAAAAAGGGAAACAGATCAAAGCATCATTCAGGAAGAAACTTGATTCAACAATTGAAGAGCCTTTGCAATTGCTCCACATGGATTTGTTTGGACCAGTCAATGTATTGTCCATCTCAAGGAAAAGATTTTGCCTAGTAATTGTAGATGATTTTCAAAGTTATCTTGGACATATTTCCTAAAGTCTAAAGATGAGGCTAGTGAAATCATCATCAATCACATAAGGCAAGTCAACAATTACCCTGATTTCAAAGTTAGAAGAATCAGGAGTGACAATAGAACTGAGTTCAAGAATTCTGTTATGAGAGCATTTTGTGAAGAAAATGGGATTCTGCATGAGTTTTCAGCAGCAAGGACTCCACAACAGAATGGAGTAGTGGAAAGGAAGAACAGATCACTTATTGAAGCTGCAAG
The DNA here is from genome assembly GCF_009905375.1 of Apium graveolens. Taxonomy (NCBI): domain Eukaryota; kingdom Viridiplantae; phylum Streptophyta; class Magnoliopsida; order Apiales; family Apiaceae; genus Apium; species Apium graveolens. Next base: position 204,066,872 of record NC_133653.1, read on the forward strand.
AACAATGCTTGAAGAATCTAAACTACCAACATATTTCTGGGCTGAAGCTGTAAATACTGCATGCTACACTCAGAACATTTCTCTGGTTAATCAAGCAAGATGCATGACTCCCTATGAATTGTTCAAGAACAAGAAGCCAACTCTAAACTTTCTTCATGTCTTTGGCTGCAAATGCTATATCCTGAGAAATCAAACTGATCAAAATGGGAAGTTTGATGCTAAAGCAGATGAAGGAATTTTTATTGGATATGCTATTGGTAAAGCATATAAAGTCTACAATCTAAGAACCAACATTGTTGTGGAATCTATACATGTTGTGTTTGATGATAAAAAGATTGAAGGACTGAAAGATGGAGATTACCATGAGAGCCTCAAATTCGACAATATGGAGATGGTTAGTGATGACAGTGATGATGAAAGTGATCAAGAAACAGTGTCTAAGGATAATGCAAACAAATCTACTACCAATGAAGCACAAAACTCAACATCTGTCGAGTTGCATAATGCTTCATGGGTCAGAAGGCAATCTGCGCTATCCGTCGGAAGACAACTTGCCCCATCCGTCGGTACTCAAAATTCACCATCCGTCGGGTTATCAAAAGGAGCAGGAGGTCAAGACAGATCACCTATAAAAAGTTCCCCTTTCTCAAATCAAAGATCCACAAACTCAGGGGGAGTTTCTAGCAATCAAAACTCAATCACACATCAAGACAACTATGAGGTCTCTTCATCTAGAGCTAATCTACCTCAACAAAGGAAATGGACAAAAGATCACCCCTTTGAGCTTATCATTGGTGATGTTTCTTCTAGAGTTCAAACAAGGAGAGCAACTCAGGAAGAATGTCTATACAACAGCTTTCTTTCCAAGGAAGAACCAAAGAAGGTAGATGAAGCTTTGTTGGATCCTGATTAGATTTTAGCTATGCAGGAGGAGCTAAACCAATTTGAAAGGAAAAATGTTTGGAAGCTGGTACCCAAGCCTAAAGGAAAGAATCCAATAGACACCAAGTGGGTATTCAGAAACAAGATGGATGAGAATGGCATAGTAGTCAGGAACAAAGCTAGATTGGTTGCTAAGGGCTATTGTTAGCAAGAAGGAATTGATTTTGATGAAACATTTGCTCCTGTTGCAAGACTTGAAGCCATCAGAATTTTCCTAGCCTATGCAGCCCATGCCAATTTCAAGGTCTATCAAATGAATGTCAAAAGTGCCTTTCTGAATGGAAATTTGGAGGAAGAAGTATATGTCAGTCAACCTCCTGGTTTTGAAGATCCAAATTTTCCAGAGTATGTCTATTATCTTCTGAAAGCACTTTATGGACTGAAGCAAGCACCTAGAGCATGATATGACACTTTATCAAAGTTCCTTTTAGAAAATCACTTCACAAGAGGTACTGTAGATAAAACTTTATTTTTCAAAATTGTTAATGGCTCTAGTATACTTGTTCAAATTTATGTAGATGATATTATTTTTGGCTCTACAGATGAGAAACTTTGCAAAAAGTTTGCCAAATTGATGCAAAGTAAGTATGAAATGAGTATGATGGGAGAACTAACTTACTTTCTTGGTTTACAAGTTAAGCAAGTTAGTGATGGAATATTCATTAGTCAAACTAAATATATTTTTGATCTTTTAAAGAAGCTTGATCTAATGGATTGCACATCTGCAAAAACTCCCATGACCACTGCAACTAAGCTTGAATTAAACACTACTGAAAAGTCTGTGGATATTTCAAGTTATAGAGGCATGGTTGGCTCACTTGTAATATCCGGGATATATCGTGTAATTATTTTTGCTATTATATAATTAGAGTAAAGTTCTATGGAGTCCAGTTTTAATTGGAGTCCCTCGGAGTCCATATATGTTCTGCAAGTAAAATATAGCTTAAAATATTGCAAAACATATTATTTTTCGACAAACATCACTATTCTATTAAAAATCTTGTAGATTGCATACATTTTACAAGCAGAACATTACAAAAATATATTATTCTACAAAACATATTTAGTTTGCAGAACATAAATGTTCATGTTGCAGAACATATTGCAGAAAATATATATTGTACTGTAAATATATGAGATTTGCATGATTTTGTTAAAGTTATGCTATTTGTGTGACATGTTTTGCAAAATAACACGTTTTACAAGATATTTTATTTGCAGAATGTAAATGGACTCCGAGGTCTCCGACAAAATGGAGGACTCCATAGAACTCAGCCCTATATAATTATTATGTGTGTTCAGTATCTATTCTGTAAGCTAATTGTTAAGTGTTATCTGTACTTGAATATTCAAAAATAATATTAATTGAGTATTTTAATTTTTATATGTCCAAAATAAAATATAGATAATTGTCATATCTTCCTAATTATTTTTATGTTGGTTTATGGATTTATAAGAATCATATGAAATTTCTAAAATCTTTTTCCGGGTAATTAAAATCTATTTTATAAAAACGGGAACCAACCGACATCAACCGTTGTTACGTTTTTGGAACCCGAAACTCTTTCGAGAACTCCTTCCTAACCTAATTGTAATATTCCGAGCATATTCCATGTTTCGACTTTTTCGATCCGGCGTACGGTTTGTCCTGCGCGGGTCCCGGCGCACCGTTTTCGATACAATATTCGTTTCGGTAAATCAATAAAACCCGTATTTTCGATAAACGGGAGCTTTTTATTAAACTATCCCAATTATCACTTCGTAATACGTGTAACCAGACACTGAGACCAAGACCGCAGTACAAATTGTACTGATTTGGATAATTATCCCGAAAACCGATACCGTTTGGATCAGTTTTTACAAATAAACGTACCGTTTTATATCCGGAATGATCCAACGGGATACAAATTTTCCGTAATTATAAATAGCCTTTTACCGTATTTTATTTCGTATCAAAATCATTTGCAGATAGTTAATTATATAATTTTCAGAGAAAAGCCCTAATTTCCTAAAACTGTTCTAAGAATCAAACAGCAAAACGAAGGCGTTACCGATCTCTGTTTTCAAAGCTTGAGTAACCAAAACGAAGGATTTGAAGTGTTCTATCAGATTCTGAGCTTTGTTTCACTGCAGAAATCAAGGTTATTTTTCTAAAAATTTATTTATTTTCAAATTTATTTTATTAAAAATATCAATTTTTGTTCGGATGATTGTTTGTATGATTTGATGATTGCATGTTGTAGAGCTTGTTTTCCTGATGATTTTCATATGTCATACGTCTGATTTGGAGTTCAATAACATGTTCAAATTTGAGTTTAATTTTCGAATTTCAAAATTAGGGTTTATAACCCGTATGAATGTTCTTAATTGAAATTTGGGGGTTTCTTATTCTGTGATAGATTGATATTGTGTTATAGTGGGTTGTATTCTCTGTGAAATTTGCAATCTAGTCGTATAAGTTTCATGAACCAACGAGGTCTGTAGAGAAGGGAGTTGTGTTTTGAAGTTTTCCGATGTTCGTCGGAAACTGCAAAACTTCACGCCCAAATTCCGGCCAACTCAGGGATTGTTAGGATGAATTGATTGCATGGTTGTGTTCCTGATGTTGTGTAGATGTGATCTGGAGGTGTTGGTGGGGTGAGGACGCCGGGAACGTGTTCTCCGGCGAACCCGACTGTTTTCCGGCGAAGAGCTGGAAAATTACAGTTTAGTACCCCAACTTTTGAAAACGATGCAGTTAGGTCCCTGAAGTTTCCAGACTTTGCAAATTTAGGATTCCTGTTTATAAAATGTTTAAAAATCATATTTCCTATTTATTTTTATTATAAAAATTCATTTTTAAATTCTGAAAATTCTAAAAATTATTATTTTAATTCCGAAAATTATTTTTAATTCACAAATAAATCTAAATTAATTTGTTAATTAATTTCAGTTAATTTATAATTGATTAATTGGTCAATTAATTCGAAAATTAATTGATTAATTGATTTAATTAATTATTAATTGATTTTAATTAATTATTTAATTATATTTAATAATTTAAAAATGATTTAAAAATTCTGAAAAATAGTTTCGAGTTTTAAAATATTATTCTAAATTATTTCCAAGGCTCGATAATTAATATAAAATTATTTCGGAGCCAGAATGGGCCAACCGAACCCTGTTTATTAACCCGAAATTGATCCAACGACCCGTTTTAATTCCGAAAAATGTTTTAAAAATCATTTTAAATACCAGAAAGCCTATTTATGACCCGAGACTTCTTTATAAATAATATATCATTGATTACGTGATGTATTATGTGCTATATGTGACTTGTTAATTGACTATCGGTCTATATATTCGGTGTTTACTTGATTATTGCATAACTTTCAATCCGTTAATCGGATTTGGGTAAAACGAAGGGTAGATAGAAGTATGTGTTGAATAGAATTCCATGAGTAAATTATTGATAGATACTTGTGATATGTGAGCAGAAGAGGCAAGATGTAGGAAATGGAAACAGGTAGTTGAGGAGTAAAACGGTTGTGATTGGAAGCGAGTACAGTGTAGTAAGCTAATACCAGGCAAGTGTTCTGAACTTTCTCGAGATATTGTAGTACTTGATAATCCTGTGATATTGCAAGTGCTTTGAAGTACATAAACCTAAATCCTGATTTCAGATATTGTTCTTGTGCCATAAACCTTATTCTTCTAGACCATTGATTGTTGTATACCTAAACACAAATCTCAAGTATACGATACTACTCCACAAATACATGCAAACAAAATCCCAAACACTGAACTGAATTACTTGTATATTCAATCATTGTATCCAATGCTTTGAAAACCTAAATCTTTGAAACCCTGAAATATTGATTCCTTTGTTATTCAATTCTTTCATTACCCAGCATCCAAGCTTTTAAATTGCCTTATTGATCCTTACAAGGATTGAAACCCTTTTATTGTTAAACATTTATTGTTATTAATGATTTCGGTTATTGCTTATTATTGTATATTCCGTTATTATGTTAGAATTGGATTGTTTTTATAAAATTATGGACCAGATTCGTGGTCAGACCATATAATGGTCAAGTTAGGCCAATGTGTGCCTTGGATCCAGTAGTTAGAGCAATGCTGTGTGCCTTGCTCGAGGTTAGTGCGTGACTGATCAGCAGCCTAACCTTGGTTTTTAAATTAAAAGTATAATATCCAATTCTAAATCATAATCCATTGTTCACTTGATATCATAAACATATTCACCTGATGATCATTATTCTCAGTTTTGTCATTGTGACTTGCTGAGCTAGTTAGCTCATTTGTTTGATGTTGTTTATATTCTTTCCAGTTAAAAAGGAACCAGTTGGTAAAGAGGATCCCCAGTCCAGCGCGAGAGCTAGGGGTTCAGGTTAAGAAAGCTGAGCTAGTAGGCTTCTTTTGGAATAATTTAAGTTTGTAAAAGTTTGTTATAATGTTTAATACTCAGTTTGAGTTTGAATAGTTGGGATTTGAACGGTTTGTAATATATTAGTGTGTTTGGCTTGTGTGCATACTTTAACCTGTTGCTGTCCGTGGTGGTTGGTAAGTAGGGTCACTGCATATATTATTATTGTAACACCCCCAAATCCGGGGTCGGGGATCCGGGTTGTCACGAGTTCCATTTCCCTTAACAACACCCAATCTTAATAAATAATCAACTACTCTGTACTGTGACCCCACAATAAACACACACACCACAAGTTATAGTCTCAGAGATGAATATCCAAAAATAATCACAAGTCGTTTTATTCCACAATTATATGCCAATACACCTTAAACAGGTTTCTGAATAAATTTACATTTCTTTGCCATTATTACAATTCATAAATATACATAATCTGATACATCAAAAGTTGAAAGCCTAGCCTATTGGTAGTTCCTACCTCAGCTATGGCGGCATCAGTGCTTCTAGAAAACTGCGGAACGTCTCCTAACCTCTTGCGAATCGGGAGCTTGGTCCGGTTCATCTTGTCTATCTGATGTTGTGTGATGAAAGAAGAAAGCAAGGGTGAGCAGCAAGCCCACCAAAATAATATGTATAATGATTAACAATATATGAGCCTTCTCATAGTACTCATGAAAGTCTTGGTCAAAAGAAATGAACCAAGTTGATATCTTAATGCGATGAAGTCGCAAAATATTCAGTATATATACATATATACTTTTCAAAATATTGGAAGTCCTCTTCCATGCATAATATACACAAAATCCCAGTGTATAACTGTATATATAAAAAATATCGTTGCAAGGTGATCTCATACATCTAACCTTGTCTCAACGTTTTTCTGAAAATCTTTGTCATTCATAAGACAATTATTAACTAGATATAAGTTTAAAAGATGAGGTTACCAAATACCCCAATATACTTATATTTTTCCCAATACTACTTGAACTACCACCGTTCAAGTGATAACCAGTTTCAAAAGTTCATCACATAGATGAGACTACAAGACAAGATTTGAATAGATTCAACCTTTAAAATATCATCAAAATAAAATGAAGTTATGAAATACTTCATTTGATGTAAACATCATTTTGAAAACTTGACCCTGCCAACACTTAACAATCGCCCAACCGTAGCCTTTCTATCGAAGTGCTCTGGGTAGTGTTGCAGAAATATCCAATTGGATGATGAACTCATTACGGGAGTTTGCCGCGCCAGGAAGACCACTTACGATGATCAGTCGTAGTAGTACAACCCCACCATTTTCTACATGTAGAGGAGAACCTGTCGGATTTACTTGTCAACCGAACACTGAACTCCTAAGGAATGGACCGCCTTAGCGGAACTTCCAGGCCATTTGGGCCAATATAATAAGGCTGGGCCGGCGCCACTCGACCACTTATGCCACTCCTAGTTCAGATGAAATCCATGACTCTGAAACGTAAAGCTCGTTCCCCCTTTCCCCAAGTAGAAACTTGTTGATACGGCTCCACCAAGAAGTCGTATCTAGTTGGAAAGGAGAACTCACCGATATTTCCCAGGCGATGCCTGTTAATGGATTAACTTGTTCCAAGAATTTTACTTCCCGAGTGTTGGGTAAGTAATCGATTCATTTAACAAAACAGCAACCTTGTTGCGAATATAAAATACACCACAGAGCCGGATCCCTTAGGTTTTTGAGCGAGTATTCAAGTCCCCTTAAAATGAAAGATCTTGAATTTGAAAACAAGTTTTGGGATCCGCTCTACCTTTTAAATTCATTTTGAAGACTCGAAAACATTTTTAAGAATGTTTGGGGTAAAACTGATTTAATGAAGTAAATCAGTCCCCATTATATTTAGAAAATGTCTGAATATTATTATTTAAATAATATTCCCATAAAGAATAATCTTTATAAAATAATTGAAGTAGAAGTATTAAAACTTATACTTGAAATGAATAGCAAATAATCAAAGATATACTTATACGAAAGTAATATCTTTATTTGAATAATCAAAAATAAGTTTGATTATCGACACCTTATTCTTTAATAAGATAAAGAATATATCTCAGCAAATAATCGGAGTCATAGATCCTCAAATGAATATTCAAATAATATTCAATAAATAAAATAAGCTGAGTCATAATACCTCGAATGAATATTATAAATAATATTCATTAAATAAAATAAAGGAGTCATACATCCTCAAATGAATATTCAAATAATATTCAATAAATAATGTAAAGGAGTCATACGCCTTCGAATAATATTCGAAATAATATTCAATAATAAAATAAAGTTAAAGTTATCGAATAAACCTTATTCGATTAATAGTTTTAAAAACTATATCCATATATATATATATAAATAAATATATATATATATATATATACTCGGGAACATCGACTCCCGGTTTAGAAATATGTTCACCTTTTATCCCCTATACTAAGGGTATACGCAACTACTTGCTTATTTCTAGCATAGGTATTATGCAACTATAAGCATTGAAATCAACAGATAGATAACCAGATTACGAAACAGACATGCATATATACCATATTAGCATGCTCCAATATATCGCAAAATTTGCTAATAACAATCATGCAATATCACAAGATAATGCATATACATATATTTACATCACAACAACAGTATAACGGGTAGAAAACTTGCCTGAGCGACTGGGGTTACGAATGGCTCGGGACGAGTCTGGTAACCTATAAACAACAAGTAAGTTGGAATTAAACCAAAGTCACTTGTAAATCTATACTTTAACTAACTTAGACTCTAACGCTTGTTTTACGCTCACTGATTCGCTTAAGCCACTCGGGTACCCTCGGCTCCACCATTTTTAATAATTTAACCTTTACGAGTTTTAAAGCGATTCCTTCGCGAGTGTCTTACCAACTGCCTAACACACTTACCATAAATGTTTCATACATTAATTAACCCTTTTTGGTCTTTAACCTATGTTTCAAAGTAAGGCGAGGGAAAAAGATTCGTTCGCGAAACGCCGTTACTTGAAACGGTCGTTTCTCCTAAACCGTGCATCGGAATCGAACGAACTACATATCAAAACGAAGCTCGTAACATGAGCTATCTAAACATGGCAGTGGTCATAATCTAGCAGGGAGTCCTCGGGTCCAAATGTTATGAACAAAAGCAGTCTAAAGTAAATCGGGCATTACGACGGCTATGTTTACGCGATTACCAATATTTATACCACTTCAATTCTTTACCAATTCACTACAAACCACCCAACCATCATCAATACATCCAACACAACTTATATCAAGGCAAAGTCAGTCCATAATCTCAAGGTTTCCCAACTTATTCAACCACAACATGATCTACTAACCATAACTTAAGATTCATTAACCATTAACCAAGATTCATATCCAAAATCACCACAAATCCAACCAAAATATCTAACACACATGGATCTTGCTATACATACATGGATATTTCTATATATACCTTAATCCATTCATAAACTTATCAAAACTCAAAGTTCAAACTATAAGTTAAAGGTGAAAGTTGTTTATACCTCCTTGAAGCTTCCTAACACAACCCAAGAGCTTTGAATGCCTAAAAGAACCTTGATCCTTGCTTGTATAACCTTAATCTTTCATAAAAATTCAAGAAAACTAAAGTTATTTCTTGAAGGTTACTATTCACCATCTTCTTCCTTGATTTATTGGAAGAGATTGTGAAGGAATTAGGAGCTTAAACTTATAGCATATCCATATCTATGTACAAGGAAGCTTAGATAATTACCTTGTGATTTAACAATGCTTGGAACTTGATTTTTGAAATTCTTGCCCTTGAAAAAGATGAAAAGCCGAGAGCAAGATGATGAGAATGAAATGATTTTGTGTTTTTTGATTTGTTTGGCTTAGCTTGGTTGTTTTTTGTTTTGTTTTTGGTTAATTACCTTAATAACCTTATATTTGTGTGGTTATAAACCAACCACACCTCCTCCTTCCCTATGTCATGCTTACATCACATTGCTATGTCATCCTCCCTTCCTTGTCCTCTTCTCATTGGTTGGATGACATCACTTCCTCTAATCCCTTTGCTTAACTTCCTAATTGTTTGCCTAATGACCGCTGATCTGTTATACGGTTCGCTTAACTTTCGTTTTCGTTTATCGTTTGAGGGATCATACCCGGGATCTTATTACTTAGGTTCCCTTAACCTTTCTCAATATATTACATTCCTTTTATGATCCTCTCTTATAATCCTTTAATTTAAATCCTTTTTATCCGGTTACCTTTTTCTCAATTCTTTCCGTATCTAGTGGATTTCCGGGAAAAATCAAAGTGTTCGGATTTGGATTCTGACGATCTTTACATACACTTATATCCCATATAAAGTACTAATAAAATCTCAGAATATCCATATCAGAACCCCTACATAGTGTGGCATGAAAAGTTTTCTCATTCAGCAAAAACACTATTCATAAGGGTTTCAAAAATTTCCCAAAAATTGGGGTTATTACAGTCTCCCCTCCTTAAAAGGATTCCGTCCCGGAATCAGATAGAAAATGAATAGGGATACTCTCTTAGCATTGCACTTTCTAACTCTCTAGTAAATTTTCCCACATTGTGGTTCTACCATCAAACTCTTACTAGTTTGATAACCCTTCTCCTAAGCACTCGTTCCTTTTTAATCTATACCCTTCCTGGTTGGTCCATATAGGTTACGTCTGGTTGCATGTCTATGCGCTCATATGCCCCTATTTGTCTGGCATCCGAATTACACTTCCTTAACATTGATACGTGGAACACGTTATGAACTTGCTACAGGTTCGGGGGTAGGGCTAGCTCATATGCTAACTTCCCAAACGTCTTAATATATCCAAGGGTCCAACAAATTGTAGACTTAGCTTTCCTTTATTTCCGAACCTCATCAATCCTTTTTCAAGGGTTTCCAAGGGGATACCTATAACATTACTAGGCCCCCTATTTCATACTCTTTGTCCTTTTTGAGTCAAATCAGCATACCTCTTATGTCCATCTTGGGTTACTACCAGCCGTCCTCTGATTAGATCTATTATATCCCTGGTCCTTTGGACTACTGCGGGTCCGAGCATCTTGCGCTCTACAACTTCATCCTATTATAAGGGAGATCGACATTATCTTCCCTCAAGGATCTCATAAAGTGACAAAGTGACACCTCGATAATGACATATGATCTATTGTCGTGATATAACTAAATCCGCGTTAAGTGATCATTCCAAATTTTTTTCAAGTCTATTGCACAGACTCTCATTATAGCGTTTAGCATTAGAGCTTTTGCTTCTCAATACCCATTCTTTTCCAGTTCGTAATCGCTACTACCTTCCGTTCCTAATATTATACTGGTTATACTTTTGCTCGTTAGCGTTCTATAACCTTTTAATAACCACGTCAACCTTAGTATCACGAATGTGTTCCCATTCCGCATACTACCACCACTTTATTACTCCTTTTTCAGTTGTTTCTATTTTCCAAAATTTGATCAATCAAATAGAAGTAAAGGAATTTGTTGAGAGATCACTATGATCATGAACACTTGTTATATTGCATAGTTAGTACAGAAGGTGGCCAGCCTTTAGTACTTGACAAGCAATTAAACAACATGTGGTATCCTACTAGGCTTCTATCACAAAGATAAATAGTCATTCGGCAATACCTCCCCTTCTGGAAGGGTTGTTCTTCTCAGCTTACATGAAATAAAAAGAAGAGAAAAGAACGAACTGAAGAGAATTGTATATATGAAAAAAATTTACTGTCACAAAATATCTGGCTTGGAACCTACCTCTGAACTATAGAGGTTTGTCATAGGAGAACAAAACATAAACGTTTTATATCAGCATCAAGTATTATAACATCGTATTTCCCATGCCTAAATATTTCTATTCCGTCCATCATTCTATGGACCCATGCTCTTCCTCGAGCTTATACACAATCACCTTTGAAACTCCCTCGATATCGAAAATCGAATCTGGGATCTCATTCTAGACCTCATCATTACTAGAATCCATTTCTATACCGCAACCTTCTTCGTATAATAATACGACTCTCTATTGATAAGAACGAATAATTATTCACCAGGTAGATACTCTACTTAATTAGTCTATCAATGATAACTTATACACTACCACGACCCGATTAGTGGTACTCAATCTCAACACCCATTCCAATACAACTCTCATGGTTGTAATCAGCTCACTACTCGCAGAATCATTGCTGCCTTACTATGGTCCATCACTGACCTACTGTAGTCATTCATTTTCCATGAAGTCTTAATAGCTAACCATACGGAGTCCATACATGTCGTATCAAATCCTTCTAAGGAGATAACATAATCACCATTCATGATTCATGGAGTACACTCATGATTCTGACATACATACATGACATGAAGCAGATAAAATTTGCAGAAGAGTTTTGCTCAAAGCAACGATAGCAGGTTAATACCATTCTTAATCATATACCTTCAATAGAAGACTTAACTCAAAGGTTTGTTTAGTCCTTTTTGAAATATAGTCCTGGCTCATTCTCAAGATGGTACCTTCTAAGATAGATAGCCCGCTCCTGGCGATTACACGAATTAAACCTTTACCGAACTACTATTACAGTTGGGTATTGCACAGTCATCAGAAGGAATGTCAATCTTCCAAACCACAATACAACCTTCACAGTTTTAACCATCATTACTGTATTCCTTTGGCACAAGCGCCTATAATTATCCTCTTACCTTTAAAGTGTTGGCCACCTCTTTGGCCTTCCCTGATAGTAATAGTTCCTTATAATCAATGTCTTTTAACCACCTTCAACTAAATTTTCTACCTCATTTCAATCACAGCTTATGTGAAGATGTTTTCCTTAACATCTGATAAGAAAAAAAAAATCACCATTTTTCCATAAGTTGTTGCCTCAGTCTTTAGAGGTTAATCACTGTCATGACTGACGCTCAATCATAATTAGAACATCTTTTATCTTAAGTCCTAATTGCCCTGAACAATTTCGACCATTACTGGTTCGATCCATACTTTCTCGTGGTTTAGCACGTGCCTCACTTGGCAACATTATAATTACGTCATATTTCCTTTATCCACATTTCTATTCTTGAGAATTTTAAATATTACCTTTTTCCTTGTAAAACCTCTAAGGTTATCCTTAAATCCTTCATCAGGTACACCCTAGGCACAGGGCATATCAAAATACCATTTACTATTACTAGAACCATTGTCTATAAACTTCTGAAAAATTTCTCCACTGATCCTTAAAGGTTGTTATTACCTTAATCCTTTCCAATTCATACTGTCAAATTTCATACTATCCCTATTAAGGGTGAAATGCCAACCTTTATGCATTCCCCTAGGATTCATTTTAAGTTACCGATGTTATATCCTTAATTCCACCTTTGAAAAGGTACATGCATCCATCCATGGATAAACCAAGTCATATATCCTTGATAGATTATCTTCTTCATCATTCCCACCTCGATAGTCTATACCTAACTTCATAATAGCATCCTTATTCAAATTGAGGTCAATCCAGATGGCCTCCAAAAGATAACAATGGTCATCCGCTTTTCTTTCCTGATTTGGTAATGATAACATGGATGTTCTGGAAGATATTGGTCATGTTCAACGTGAACTTCTTCTTAATAATTCCTTATTTACTTTTGTTGTTTATCTCAACAGTCACCTCAATGTTGGGATACCTCTCATACCTGGCGTCTCGCTTTCTGAGTATCGAGCCACCGGTCTTACATTTCACATTATTGAAGGTCACTTCCTTCATCCAATTTTCCTACTTTCTTACTTTCTTGTCTCCTTAGTCTATCCGCGTCTTATTATTTATCCTTCGAACTATCTAAAGGTTTCCTTGAATCCTCCCAACTTAAAGGGGATAAAATGTACATAACTCATATGCCTTCAACCATCAACTTTAACTCATGGTGAATCACCCTCATCCTGACGATTACATACTTTTCTATGTCTATTGCTACGAGTCTTTAGGGTTTCCTCATACCCAACTCCCTTATCATTCCTCAAACTCTATTGCCTTTATATTCCTTTCCACTTCAGTTTCTTTTTTTTTTTTTCCTTTCTCTTATCATTATTTCATGAACCAACACAACATAAGCATTGATTTCAAACATCCCGTCATTCTGGATTCGTGCCCTTAGAACGAATCTTGACAACTTTTACAAATTAAATTCACAATTCATCATACTCGTCTGCCTTTGTTCTGGCTCTAAAGCTTTTACACTCTCTCCATAACCTTGGGAATTACTTTCCCGAAAACAATTGGCTGAACTTTAATCAGTTTATCATAACCTCTGGCTCCGTGCCTTTCTTGGTCTTTCACCAGCGGGTGGCCTCTCTCTTAGGAAGATAAGTGATAAAAACAGTCTTTTGTACTCCGCCAATCATTTAGAATCTCAAATAATTCCTCTATTTCCTTTAGCCAGGCTCTTGCCTCAGCTGGGTCAGCTTGTTCCTTGGAACTCTGAGAGCTTAGCGACTTAAAGGTCATGAAAGAATTTCCTACCGCATTGTTTCCTCAAGGTGGTGGTTGGGGATAATAGTCTAAGTTCTTTTTAGACAGGTCCGTGAATTGTCGTATAGGAGTACCGTCTCGGGTCTCCTTTCCTTACTCGACTTTCTGTTTCCTTAGTATGAAATGTTTCATCCTACTCCCCATAATTGGGGTCATCTTTTAATTTAAAATCCTCATTTTCCACTCCATTATGTCATGGGTTCCTTCTATCTTGATGGCGACCTCCCTGACTATCACGTTCAGGGTTTGCTCTAAATCTTATTCCTCAAACTATGGCTCTCATCTAAGTTCTCATCCTTACGCTCTTGAACTTTCGGAACCCAAATTCTATAGGAATACCTCATTATTCCCTTATCATCTTTCTCTGGCACCGTATGCTCTTTTCCAATAATTTGGTATCTATTGCAATCTCAAACAGCTTTTCGGTACCGGCTCCGGTTACCTTCACTACTATTTCCAAAATCTCTTATAAACTCTCCCAAAGACATTATCATCTTGAGTCTCTCCTTTTTACTAAGGGCATCAGCCACCACATTGGCTTTCCCCGAATGATAAAGAATCTCCCAATCATTATTCTTGATTAGCTCTAACTGCCTCCTCTGGCATATGTTGAGCTCTTTCTACGTGAAAATGTACTAGAGCACTTATGGCTTAGGTAATTCTCGCACTTCTCTCCATACAAGTAGTGCCTCCAATCTTTAGGGTAAAATTATTGCCACGAGCCTAAGCTCATGGGCGGGGATATCGAATTTCATATTACCTTAATTGTCTTGACATGTACGCGATTACCTTACCGTGCTGCATAAGCACGCACCCTAAGCCCTTGTGCGAAGCGTCACTACACTTCACAAAATCTCCTTTTCCATCCGGCAATGCCAGCATAGGGGCCATCACCAACCTCTGCTTCAGTTCTTGAAAGCTGTTCTCGCATGCATTTCTCTGTCCATTCGAACTTCTCAGTCTTACGAGTAAGCCGCGTTAAAGGGGCTACTATCTTTACAAACTTGAACGAACCTCCGGTAGTGACCGGCCAATCCTACCTCTGGTAGTCGACCTAACCATGGTCATCAATTCATCAGTGGTCCTTTATCAAATCCTGTCAGGATCCTCCATGGGATCCTCCTCAACAACTAACCCTTCTAGGACAACATCCTCAACCGCTAAATCCTCAATATCAACATCAGCCGGTCCTGCATTAGGACACTCTATCGGATCCACAATCCGATCTCCAATTAGTAATAAAATATCATCGCGATGTTGCTCCTCAACCTCAGGGTTCGGAGTCCCGCTACCATATACGATAACGAACTACGCTCCTATCACGATATTTATAAGGGTTCCCATAAGGGTTTTAACTGTCAGTGCTACGTTAGGTAGCCCGAATATGAACTTGGCAAGAGTTCTTATTATCTTAGTTAACTTATTATCTTAACGTCCCATCATCTCTGAGGTTTATAACGCTTAGCTCTGATACCACTTCTGTAACACCCCCAAATCCGGGGTCGGGGATCCGGGTTGTCACGAGTTCCATTTCCCTTAACAACACCCAATCTTAATAAATAATCAACTACTCTGTACTGTGACCCCACAATAAACACACACACCACAAGTTATAGTCTCAGAGATGAATATCCAAAAATAATCACAAGTCGTTTTATTCCACAATTATATGCCAATACACCTTAAACAGGTTTCTGAATAAATTTACATTTCTTTGCCATTATTACAATTCATAAATATACATAATCTGATACATCAAAAGTTGAAAGCCTAGCCTATTGGTAGTTCCTACCTCAGCTATGGCGGCATCAGTGCTTCTAGAAAACTGCGGAACGTCTCCTAACCTCTTGCGAATCGGGAGCTTGGTCCGGTTCATCTTGTCTATCTGATGTTGTGTGATGAAAGAAGAAAGCAAGGGTGAGCAGCAAGCCCACCAAAATAATATGTATAATGATTAACAATATATGAGCCTTCTCATAGTACTCATGAAAGTCTTGGTCAAAAGAAATGAACCAAGTTGATATCTTAATGCGATGAAGTCGCAAAATATTCAGTATATATACATATATACTTTTCAAAATATTGGAAGTCCTCTTCCATGCATAATATACACAAAATCCCAGTGTATAACTGTATATATAAAAAAATATCGTTGCAAGGTGATCTCATACATCTAACCTTGTCTCAACGTTTTTCTGAAAATCTTTGTCATTCATAAGACAATTATTAACTAGATATAAGTTTAAAAGATGAGGTTACCAAATACCCCAATATACTTATATCTTTCCCAATACTACTTGAACTACCACCGTTCAAGTTATAACCAGTTTCAAAAGTTCATCACATAGATGAGACTACAAGACAAGATTTGAATAGATTCAACCTTTAAAATATCATCAAAATAAAATGAAGTTATGAAATACTTCATTTGATGTAAACATCATTTTGAAAACTTGACCCTGCCAACACTCAACAATCGCCCAACCGTAGCCTTTCTATCGAAGTGCTCTGGGTAGTGTTGCAGAAATATCCAATTGGATGATGAACTCATTACGGGAGTTTGCCGCGCCAGGAAGACCACTTACGATGATCAGTCGTAGTAGTACAACCCCACCATTTTCTACATGTAGAGGAGAACCTGTCGGATTTACTTGTCAACCGAACACTGAACTCCTAAGGAATGGACCGCCTTAGCGGAACTTCCAGGCCATTTGGGCCAATATAATAAGGCTGGGCCGGCGCCACTCGACCACTTATGCCACTCCTAGTTCAGATGAAATCCATGACTCTGAAACGTAAAGCTCGTTCCCCCTTTCCCCAAGTAGAAACTTGTTGATACGGCTCCACCAAGAAGTCGTATCTAGTTGGAAAGGAGAACTCACCGATATTTCCCAGGCGATGCCTGTTAATGGATTAACTTGTTCCAAGAATTTTACTTCCCGAGTGTTGGGTAAGTAATCGATTCATTTAACAAAACAGCAACCTTGTTGCGAATATAAAATACACCACAGAGCCGGATCCCTTAGGTTTTTGAGCGAGTATTCAAGTCCCCTTAAAATGAAAGATCTTGAATTTGAAAACAAGTTTTGGGATCCGCTCTACCTTTTAAATTCATTTTGAAGACTCGAAAACATTTTTAAGAATGTTTGGGGTAAAGCTGATTTAATGAAGTAAATCAGTCCCCATTATATTTAGAAAATGTCTGAATATTATTATTTAAATAATATTCCCATAAAGAATAATCTTTATAAAATAATTGAAGTAGAAGTATTAAAACTTATACTTGAAATGAATAGCAAATAATCAAAGATATACTTATACGAAAGTAATATCTTTATTTGAATAATCAAAAATAAGTTTGATTATCGACACCTTATTCTTTAATAAGATAAAGAATATATCTCAGCAAATAATCGGAGTCATAGATCCTCAAATGAATATTCAAATAATATTCAATAAATAAAATAAGCTGAGTCATAATACCTCGAATGAATATTATAAATAATATTCATTAAATAAAATAAAAGAGTCATACATCCTCAAATGAATATTCAAATAATATTCAATAAATAATGTAAAGGAGTCATACGCCTTCGAATAATATTCGAAATAATATTCAATAATAAAATAAAGTTAAAGTTATCGAATAAACCTTATTCGATTAATAGTTTTAAAAACTATATCCATATATATATATAAATAAATATATATATATATATATATATATACTCGGGAACATCGACTCCCGGTTTAGAAATATGTTCACCTTTTATCCCCTATACTAAGGGTATACGCAACTACTTGCTTATTTCTAGCATAGGTATTATGCAACTATAAGCATTGAAATCAACAGATAGATAACCAGATTACGAAACAGACATGCATATATACCATATTAGCATGCTCCAATATATCGCAAAATTTGCTAATAACAATCATGCAATATCACAAGATAATGCATATACATATATTTACATCACAACAACAGTATAACGGGTAGAAAACTTGCCTGAGCGACTGGGGTTACGAATGGCTCGGGACGAGTCTGGTAACCTATAAACAACAAGTAAGTTGGAATTAAACCAAAGTCACTTGTAAATCTATACTTTAACTAACTTAGACTCTAACGCTTGTTTTACGCTCACTGATTCGCTTAAGCCACTCGGGTACCCTCGGCTCCACCATTTTTAATAATTTAACCTTTACGAGTTTTAAAGCGATTCCTTCGCGAGTGTCTTACCAACTGCCTAACACACTTACCATAAATGTTTCATACATTAATTAACCCTTTTTGGTCTTTAACCTATGTTTCAAAGTAAGGCGAGGGAAAAAGATTCGTTCGCGAAACGCCGTTACTTGAAACGGTCGTTTCTCCTAAACCGTGCATCGGAATCGAACGAACTACATATCAAAACGAAGCTCGTAACATGAGCTATCTAAACATGGCAGTGGTCATAATCTAGCAGGGAGTCCTCGGGTCCAAATGTTATGAACAAAAGCAGTCTAAAGTAAATCGGGCATTACGACGGCTATGTTTACGCGATTACCAATATTTATACCACTTCAATTCTTTACCAATTCACTACAAACCACCCAACCATCATCAATACATCCAACACAACTTATATCAAGGCAAAGTCAGTCCATAATCTCAAGGTTTCCCAACTTATTCAACCACAACATGATCTACTAACCATAACTTAAGATTCATTAACCATTAACCAAGATTCATATCAAAAATCACCACAAATCCAACCAAAATATCTAACACACATGGATCTTGCTATACATACATGGATATTTCTATATATACCTTAATCCATTCATAAACTTATCAAAACTCAAAGTTCAAACTATAAGTTAAAGGTGAAAGTTGTTTATACCTCCTTGAAGCTTCCTAACACAACCCAAGAGCTTTGAATGCCTAAAAGAACCTTGATCCTTGCTTGTATAACCTTAATCTTTCATAAAAATTCAAGAAAACTAAAGTTATTTCTTGAAGGTTACTATTCACCATCTTCTTCCTTGATTTATTGGAAGAGATTGTGAAGGAATTAGGAGCTTAAACTTATAGCATATCCATATCTATGTACAAGGAAGCTTAGATAATTACCTTGTGATTTAACAATGCTTGGAACTTGATTTTTGAAATTCTTGCCCTTGAAAAAGATGAAAAGCCGAGAGCAAGATGATGAGAATGAAATGATTTTGTGTTTTTTGATTTGTTTGGCTTAGCTTGGTTGTTTTTTGTTTTGTTTTTGGTTAATTACCTTAATAACCTTATATTTGTGTGGTTATAAACCAACCACACCTCCTCCTTCCCTATGTCATGCTTACATCACATTGCTATGTCATCCTCCCTTCCTTGTCCTCTTCTCATTGGTTGGATGACATCACTTCCTCTAATCCCTTTGCTTAACTTCCTAATTGTTTGCCTAATGACCGCTGATCTGTTATACGGTTCGCTTAACTTTCGTTTTCGTTTATCGTTTGAGGGATCATACCCGGGATCTTATTACTTAGGTTCCCTTAACCTTTCTCAATATATTACATTCCTTTTATGATCCTCTCTTATAATCCTTTAATTTAAATCCTTTTTATCCGGTTACCTTTTTCTCAATTCTTTCCGTATCTAGTGGATTTCCGGGAAAAATCAAAGTGTTCGGATTTGGATTCTGACGATCTTTACATACACTTATATCCCATATAAAGTACTAATAAAATCTCAGAATATCCATATCAGAACCCCTACATAGTGTGGCATGAAAAGTTTTCTCATTCAGCAAAAACACTATTCATAAGGGTTTCAAAAATTTCCCAAAAATTGGGGTTATTACAATTATTATCTTTATTATTGTTATAAGCAGGTTATAATTAAGGTGTGTGTGTGGACCCCAAACTTCTGACCCAGGTTTGGAGGGCGCCACAGGTTTGGTATCAGAGCTACAGGTTATAAGTCACTGACACAAGCCTAGGTTGACGGGAATGGGTAGAGGGATAGGATTAGAAGTAAGGTATAGGATGATAGAACGTCGAGAGGTTGAGTGTTATGGTATAAGCTGTATTAGTATAGTTTGCGTGGTGGTACGAAATTCTTATATTGCGATATGATTTCAGATAGTAGAGATGGCCGACTCTTTTATTCCCGTATCAGCTGAACACTCAGAGCCTTCAGTTGGAGCACCAGCATCGGATCCACGTCCTGTGATTCCACCAACATTGGCTATTCTACCTCCACCGGTGTTGCAGCCCGTACCATTGCAGGCTATTCCACCTCCAGGCATGAGGCCACCTGTTAGAGGACCCCCACCAGCTGATTCAGATTCCACTGGGCATTCAGTAGCGAGTGCCCCATTCCAGTCTACATTGCCCCCAGTTCCTTATTACCGGTATGAGGCTCTTCTATTGGAGCGTGATTCCTTGTTGGCTCAAATTAGAGAGTTACAGCATATCATTAGGACTACATATGTTGATCGTGGTGTGAGGGAGCTTCGAGAGGAGATTCATGTGACACGGAGGGTTCTTGAGGCTAGGCTACATGGAGCTACACTACCTGGCAGAGGCCCTGATGCACTGCTGGGCTGGGCTACTGAGGTGATGGAGGACTTCGAGAGGCTGGCAGGACCAGAGTTTCCTTGGAGCTGAGTTAGAAATTTTGAGATGGAGATGCTAAGCAGTGTTGTTATGGTTATGTAGTATGGACAGTAGTGTGTAGTGTGTATCAGAAGACTTTTGAGATTGTATTTATAGACTAGCAATGCTGACTAGTGAGTAGGTTGTTGTACCCTTTTTGCTTTTACTTTTATATTGATTTATGGATTTATAAGAATCATATGAAATTTCTAAAATCTTTTTCCGGGTAATTAAAATCTATTTTATAAAAACGGGAACCAACCGACGTCAACCGTTGTTACATTTTTGGAACCCGAAACTCTTTCGAGAACTCCTTCCTAACCTAATTGTAATATTCCGAGCATATTCCATGGTTCGACTTTTTCGATCCGGCGTACGGTTTGTCCTGCACGGGTCCCGGCGCACCGTTTTCGATACAATATTCGTTTCGGTAAATCAATAAAACCCGTATTTTCGATAAACATGAGCTTTTTATTAAACTATCCCAATTATCACTTCGTAATACGTGTAACCAGGCGCTGAGACCAATACCGCAGTATAAATTGTACTGATTTGGATAATTATCCCGAAAACCGATACCGTTTGGATCAGTTTTTACAAATAAACGTACCGTTTTATATCCGGAATGATCCAACGGGATACAAATTTTCCGTAATTATAAATAGCCTTTTACCGTATTTTATTTCGTATCAAAATCATTTGCAGATAGTTAATTATATAATTTTCAGAGAAAAGCCCTAATTTCCTAAAACTGTTCTAAGAATCAAACAGCAAAACGAAGGCGTTACCGATCTCTGTTTTCAAAGCTTGAGTAACCAAAACGAAGGATTTGAAGTGTTCTATCAGATTCCGAGCTTTGTTTCACTGCAGAAATCAAGGTTATTTTTCTAAAAATTTATTTATTTTCGAATTTATTTTATTAAAAATATGAATTTTTGTTCGGATGATTGTTTGTATGATTTGATGATTGCATGTTGTAGAGCTTGTTTTCCTGATGATTTTCATGTCATACGTCTGATTTGGAGTTCAATAACATGTTCAAATTTGAGTTTAATTTTCAAATTTCAAAATTAGGGTTTATAACCCGTATGAATGTTCTTAATTGAAATTTGGGGGTTTCTTATTCTGTGATAGATTGATATTGTGTTATAGTGGGTTGTATTCTCTGTGAAATTTGCAATCTAGTCGTATAAGTTTCATGAACCAACGAGGTCTGTAGAGAAGGGAGTTGCGTTTTGAAGTTTTCCGATGTTCGTCGGAAACTGCAAAACTTCACGGCCAAATTCCAGCCAACTCAGGGATTGTTAGGATGAATTGATTGCATGGTTGTGTTCCTGATGTTGTGTAGATGTGATCTGAAGGTGTTGGTGGGGTGAGGACGCGGGGAACGTGTTCTCCGGCGAACCCGACTGTTTTCCGGCGAAGATCTGGAAAATTACAGTTTAGTACCCCAACTTTTGAAAACGATGCAGTTAGGTCCCTGAAGTTTCCAGACTTTGCAAATTTAAGATTCCTGTTTATAAAATGTTTAAAAATCATATTTCCTATTTATTTTTATTATAAAAATTCATTTTTAAATTCTGAAAATTCTAAAAATTATTATTTTAATTCCGAAAATTATTTTTAATTCACAAATAATTCTAAATTAATTAGTTAATTAATTTCAGTTAATTTATAATTGATTAATTGGTCAATTAATTCGAAAATTAATTGATTTAATTAATTATTAATTGATTTTAATTAATTATATAATTAGATTTAATTATTTAAAAATGATTTAAAATTTCTGAAAAATAGTTTCGAGCTTTAAAATATTATTCTAAATTATTTCCAAGGATCGATAATTATTCTAAAATTATTTCGGAGCCAGAATGGGCCAACCGAACCCTGTTTATTAACCCGAAATTGATCCAACAACCCGTTTTAATTTCAAAAAATGTTTTAAAAATTATTTTAAATACCAGAAAGCCTATTTATGACCCGAGACTTCTTTATAAATAATATATCATTGATTACGTGATGTATTATGTGCTATATGTGACTTGTTAATTGACTATCGGTCTATATATTCGGTGTTTACTTGATTATTGCATAACTTTCAATCCGTTAATCGGATTTGGGTAAAACGAAGGGTAGATAGAAGTATGTGTTGAATAGAATTCCATGAGTAAATTATTGATAGATACTTATGATATGTGAGCAGAAGAGGCAAGACGTAGGAAAGGGAAACATGTAGTTGAGGAGTAAAACGGTAGTGATTGGAAGCGAGTACAGTGTAGTAAGCTAATACCAGGCAAGTGTTCTGAACTTTCTCGAGATATTGTAGTACTTGATAATCCTGTGATATTGCAAGTGCTTTGAAGTACATAAACCTAAATCCTGATTTCAGATATTGTTCTTAACCCATAAACCTTATTCTTCTAGACCATTGATTGTTGTATACCTAAACACATATCTCAAGTATATGATACTACTCCACAAATACATGTAAACAAAATCCCAAACACTGAACTGAATTACTTGTATATTCAATCATTGTATCCTATGCTTTGAAAACCTAAATCTTTGAAACCCTGAAATATTGATTCCTTTGTTATTCAATTTTTTCATTACCCAGCATCCAAGCTTTTAAATTGCCTTATTGATCCTTACAAGGATTGAAACCCTTTCATTGTTAAACATTTATTGTTGTTAATGATTTCGGTTATTGCTTATTATTGCATATTCTGTTATTATGTTAGAATTGGATTGTTTTTATAAAATTGTGGACCAGATTCGTGGTCAGACCATATAATGGTCAAGTTAGGCCAATGTGTGCCTTGGATCCAGTAGTTAGAGCAATGTTGTGTGCCTTGCTCGAGGTTAGTGCGTGACTGATCAGCAGCCTAACCTTGGTTTTAAATTAAAAGTATAATATCCAATTCTAAATCATAATCCATTGTTTACTTGATATCATAAACATATTCACCTGATGATCATTATTCTCAGTTTTGTCATTGTGACTTGCTGAGCTAGTTAGCTCATTTGTTCGATGTTGTTTATATTCTTTCCAGTTAAAAAGGAACCAGTTGGTAAAGAGGATCCCCAGTCCAGTGCGAGAGCTAGGGGTTCAGGTTAAGAAAGCTGAGCTAGTAGGCTTCTTTTGGAATAATTTAAGTTTGTAAAAGTTTGTAATAATGTTTAATACTCAGTTTGAGTTTGAATAGTTGGGATTTGAACGGTTTGTAATATATTAGTGTGTTTGGCTTATGTGCATACTTTAACCTGTTGCGGTCCGTGGTGGTTGGTAAGTAGGGTCACTGCATATATTATTATTATCTTTATTATTGTTATAAGCAGGTTATAATTAAGGTGTGTGTGTGGACCCCAAACTTCTGACCCGGGTTTGGAGGGCGCCACATCACTTCTGTACTTAACAGCTAGTAGGCCAGATATAATGTTTGCTACATGTTTATGTGCCAGATTTCAGGATGATCCTAGAGAATCTCACTTGATAGCTATTAAGAGAATTTTCAGATATCTCAAGGGAACACCAAAACTTGGCATTTGGTACCCTAGAGATTCTGGTTTTGATCTAACTGGTTATTCAGATACAGATTATGCAGGTTGTAGAATTGATAAAAAGAGTACAACAGGAACCTGTCAATTTCTAGGAAACAAGCTTGTGTCCTGGTTCAGTAAAAAGCAAAATTCAGTTTCTACTTCTACAGCTGAAGCTGAATATATTGCTGCTAGCAGTTACTGTGCACAGATTTTATGGATGAAAAATCAATTGCTAGACTATGGTTTGTAAGTTGAGAGAATTCCTATTTTCTGTGATAACACAAGTGCAATTGCCATCACTGAAAATCCAGTGCAACATTCAAGGACAAAGCACATAGATATCAAGTACCATTTCATAAGGGAACATGTAATGAATGGTACTATGGAACTACATTTTGTTCCAAGTGAGAAGCAACTTGCAGATATCTTTACCAAGCCACTGGATGAATCCACCTTTTCAAGGTTGGTAAGTGAGTTAGGTATGCTTAATTTCTCTTAAATTTATCTGCGTTATTTTGCAAATTGTTACGCAGCCAGAAATTTAATTGATTTTTCAGTCTTGGATGAAATTTTGGCTAAGTCAAAATCTACATCTCGACGGATGACCCTTATCCATCGAGTTTAGTCATCCGTCGATATACTATTTGCTAATAAAAATCAATCACTTTTCTGGAATCTTTTAAAACTTGACGGATAACAGTTTAACCTCATCCATCGAATTGTCTTAATCTCAGCCGTTAATTCCCTGTACATTGTCCATCGAGTATACTTACAGTCTGTAAGCATTACACGACGGATAATGGGTGGAATTTTTACAGTTTATTTTTAAACGGCTATTTTAGGCAATTTTCTATTGGTTAATTTACTTTGCTTTATTATTTTCATAAGTTATTTTTGAGGTAGTATAAAAGCTTATTTCATTGTAATTGTTTTCTTTTATCATTCTCAAATCCAACTGCTCTAATTTCATTCTCTCTCAAGCAAATACTCTCCTTCTCTTCAAGCTTTCACTCTCTAACAATGGCACCTGTAGTAAAGATTATGTCTCAAACTGGGTTTATTTATGAGAAGAATAATTTCACTGCATTGGTCAATAAGGGTATTCAGCAATCAGAGGACTACCACAAGATGATGGACTTTGTGAAGAATTACAAGCTCAATTACGCCATGCTAGAATCACCCACAATCTTCTGTGAAGTTGTTGAAGAGATGTGGACCACTGCTACCTACAACTCTACAGATAAGACCATCACTCTAACCATTAAAGGTAATGAATTCTGTATCAATAGTGATGTGATAAAAGCATGTTTCAAAATTCCTGATAACAATGTGACTTCACCACACAATGACACTGGTATTATCAATATGCTTAATTCCATGCATTATGCACTTCCTACTTCTAAACTGAGTGATATTAGGAGAATGGGTCTTAGGAAGGAGTGAAGTTTCATGTGTGATGTAGTTACTAATGTTTTCTCTGGAAAAATTAGTAATTTTGATTCAGTGAATATTTCCATGATTAACATGCTAGTTACAGATAAATTTTACAATTTCAGTGACCTTGTCCTATTTGAGTTAGGTTTTAAATTGGGTGAGTTAGCTAAAAGAGGTAAAAATGTGTATTATGCTAGATTTTTCATGTTATTGGGTAACCACCTCTGTGAAGAGATTGTGCTTGAGAACCCTAACAACAAACTGGATTGTTGGGTTCAAGAGAGAAGGCTCATTGCAGATTTGAACAGGGTCAATCATCACAAGGATGTGCCAATGTTCTACTTTCCTGTAATGCAGGCACCTCAGGTAAGTGAGGTAAGTTCATCCATTCCTACAACTATTCCAACCTCCACTATGTCTTTGAATTCAGGAGTAGCTATGGAAACTGTGTCAATGACCAAATAGTTGCCTACCAAAGCCTCCAAACCTACTACCATTTCCAAATCTAAATTAAAGAAAACCCCCTCTGGTACGTCTCAAAAGATACCAGTTGAAAAATCCACAAAAGCAAAAGAGGGGAGTGTGAAGGAGGGAAAGTCAGGTGAGGGAAGGGGTGAACATCAAAGAAACCCCAAGAATAAGGTTGGAGAGTTAAGTGAATCCCAGCCTAGCCACACTGCAGTTTCCCGACAAACTGCAGTGCTTAAAAAGGATAAAAGCTCTCTTCTGGCTGCATCCTCCCAAAAGGATGTAGTTATTGAACAAAGCTCTCAGCCAAGAGCACAGGCCAAAAGGGTTAGGGACACAAGCTCACCCCAAACTTATACAAGAAAGAAGAAATCTAAAACCTCTGGGGATGCACAGGGCACACACACAGTGCAAACTGGTGCTAAAGACACAGTCCCTGCACTCTCTCAAATTCAGTTTGATGTGACTCCAATAAATGTGGAGTCACAGCCAAAATCTCTAGTTATAGAAGCACCTCATACACCATACTCACCAACAAACTCTCTGGATGTGGATATGATAAACACATCAATTCCTGATTCCCCTTCTTTAACTCTGTTGGGGAAGCCAAAATCTAGTACAAGTGAGCATCATCTGTTAGATGATTTATTGGCTTATTTGCCAATTCTTTCAGAAACTATTGTGACATCTGTGCCCAAAATATCTTCAATCAGCACAGAGTCAACAATAGTTTCTCTTCCCAACTCATTCATTTCTACTCTCTCGATGAATATTGCTCATCCGTCGAGTAGTGATTGTATCCCGACGGATAAGCCTAACAACAGTTATCCGTCGGATAGCACTACCACTCACTCGATGGATATCACTCATCCGTCGAGTATCTCTGCACAACTTCAAACTTCAATTATTTCAAGTGCAGAAGATCTAGTGGTTGTACAGTCACTCCTAGGATTGAGAGAGCAGAGTGCTATGAGTGAGAGTCTGGGTTGCTCCCAGGAAAAAGGAGAGGAAATGAGTGAAAATCAGTAATCCATTTATTCAGGATTGGCAAAAGGGAGTGAGAGGAGTCCCACCTTAGTAGGTGAAGGTGAGGGTGGGGAGCCAGGGTTAGACCCTGATGCAACAAAAGAGAGAACATGAGAGAAAAGCAGGTACAGAGGGTATAAGGGTGGATCCAACCATTGTTCATGAGTTAATGATTGTGGATGATGCTGAAAAGGGAAGACAATTTTAGCAACATTACAAAGCTGTAACTGATAACATTTCCTTGGATGCTGACACTTTTACTCATCCTGTGTCAGCCTATCAATTGTTGGCTGCTCAGGACAATGAGGAGGCAGAAAAGACTTTGAATCTGGTGCATACTTCAGAATCTCTACAAAGGAATAAAGTTGCTGTCAATTTAATGCCTCCTACAGCTGATGAGCCATCTGAGGAATTTAGAGTAAATTCTAATGATGATGACTCTATTTCATTTGATGGAAGCATGAACTTAGGGGGAGATGAAGGCCCAAGTTCTATTCCAGATTTACCTGAATGGGCCTTGACAAAAGAGTCTACACCAGGATTAACACACTATCTTATAAGTTCGCAACACTCATAAGACGAATATGCACAACCAATACTAGGCTATCATACAATCACCACATGCTAAGGTAACAAAATAATATAACTAAAGAAATCCATACATAAATCCGTTAGAACCCCACGATAACGATTAGCCCATAATCGGACTCATCATCAACGTGGGTTCCGATGAAATCATGGTATAACAAACATAGTCTTTATAACGAATAAATAAAACTAAGTACAAAACAAGATTAAGGTTCACAAATAAGAAAACTAGCATCCAAATTACAACTTAGAACAAAGGTTCACAAGTAAAACAAGATCTTCTTCGTCTTCGTTGAATTGTGCTAAACGGTCTTCTTACGGCTCTCCTTGATATGT
Source organism: Apium graveolens (assembly GCF_009905375.1). Taxonomy (NCBI): domain Eukaryota; kingdom Viridiplantae; phylum Streptophyta; class Magnoliopsida; order Apiales; family Apiaceae; genus Apium; species Apium graveolens. The sequence goes on from NC_133653.1 coordinate 204,094,842, forward strand.
CTCTGGCTTGATATATCTCTGGCTTGATATATCTCTTTAAAAACGACCTAAAGTTATTTATATAGCAGCTCTAATCAGCATAGAACCCCAGAAAATCAGTCTTTTATTCAAAACATGAATTCTGAAAACCGATCTGGCGCGGCTGTGTGCTTGATCAGCGCGGGCGCGCTGGCTTTCTATACTTAGGGCGCGGCCGCACGCTTGATTAGCGCGGGCGTGCTGGGCTTCTTCCAAAAATGACTTCTTTTGTTTTTCCTGCAGATTCGAGCCGGTCTTCGCGAGCTTTTATTCCAACACCACCTTGATACCAAATTAGCACCAAATCAATGCTAATTCACCTGATTCACAGATTAATGCCTGAAATGCAAAAACACTCGAAAACACGTTAAAACACTTAACAACTTGAGTACAAACACATCAATTCAAAGCTTATTAGAACATTATAAAGTGTCATAAATTCCACACAACATACCCCCAAACTTGAATCGATGCTTGTCCTCAAGCATAAACAGACTCAACGAACAAGAAAATAAAAATGCATGAATGCAACTAAATGAATGCAACGTTCCCCAAAGAATAACTAAACCAATCAACAAGAAACACCTCAGCAAATGCAGTTATTCGCATAAAGATCAATCAAATCTCACAAATCAACCTACAAACCAGAGACGTGCGTATGTGCAATTGCTTACAGATATACTATCGCAACTAGATCGACAATCATGACTCACTACTTATCAAGACAATCGCAAGTTTATAAACATAATAAAAGCTAGAATCAAAATAAATTGTAACACTTTAATTCTTATATCGGAGTTTAACATGGATTCATGCTTTTATTCATAATAAAATAACACAAGAATGCTTATTTGATCGTGCAATGAGTGAGGTCCACAAAAGACTTATACAATAGTACCCATGTAGCGAGCGTTAGGTTAGTGGATCCCAGACTATAAAAGCCTTAGGTCACTAGGAAAAAAGTCCCCTAAAAACTTAAATATCATCAAGTATCTCTTAATTTATGGCTACAATTCCAGTAGACATAAATTGGGGGAGATTGTTGTGCATATGTTGTGTACTTGATGATTTCACAATCAAAACACCTAAGTAGATTTTACTTAGTAAAATAATGTAGCACTCGATGGATAAGAATTTTAGTCCCGATGGATAAATCTATAGTCCCGACGGATAATGATTTATTATCCATCGAGTGAGTAGCTTATGTAATAATGAGTTTGTAGCATATTTCTGCATACACCTATGTATAGAGTTTGTAGTAGCATATAAGTCATGTGGACTTTAACTAGATATGCAGAATAGGTTGATTAATTATACATAGATGATGTCTTGTAATTCTGCATAAGTGAAATGAAGTCAAGTACCTGATTGCTACCCAAAGGATAAACTACAAAGCACCCGAAGGATGATCAACAACCCGACGGATGATCAACAATCCGACGGATGATCATGAACCCAACGGATAAAGAATTCAAACATCAGTTGACAGTGACAACTGGTCACATGCGTCGGGATGTATGCAAATGGAATGAGGAAGCCTATTAACTGGGTAATAGAGAACAAAGTAACAAAGCACTAAAACTGATAGTTTTTATAATGATTCTATCTTTTGACTTTGTAATCTTGGTAATATATAAACCAAGAAGTAGCAAATAGAAACTAAGATCTGAGATACAAAAAGTGAGAAACATTTGTAAGCAGAATTATTAGCATTTCTCTGTATTCTCAGTAGTTCAAATTTGTAAGCAGCTGTGAGCATTCTTGCACACAGAGTTCTCTCGATATAATATATATCTCTGGTGGAATTGTTTAAATCCACCAGAAAGTTTTTAAAGACTCTTATTTTTAATTACTTATGTTTTGATTCACTTAAGTTTTTATTCCGCATTGTGCTAATCAAAACACTTATATTTGTATTCGAGTTTGAACATTTTTATTTTAAGAAAAAGGTTCAAGAATTCCATTCAACCCCCCTTCTATAATTCTTGCTATATTGTTAAGGGACTAACAACTGATCTATTCTTTGGTCTTGGCATAAGAGTCCAGACTTTGTTCCTTTCAAATTCATTAGCCTCCTGCATTGCTGTGATCCAATCAACATCTTGAAGAGCTTCTTCCAATTTCTTGGGTTCAGTTTGAGATAGAAAAAATGATAAAGACATTCATTTTGAGTGGGTTTCCTTGTCTTGACACCACAATCAGGAGTTTCATTGATTAAGTTAGGTGTATGTGACTTAGTCCATTTTCTTGCACAAGGGAGTTGACTTCTTGAAGTAGAGCCTCCCCTTTTATCTATGAAGTCCCTAGTTTTATTTTTTCTTGTACCACGGTTATTTCCTGAAGCTCCCCCTGAATCAATATTTCCAGTATTATCAGTATTTGCATCATCATTATTTGAGGAATCAGAGTCTGATGGAGTATCTACTAATGTTTCTTATTCTGAATCACTTGTATTAGACTCTTGATGTGAATCATGTTGCTTCCCCTTAATATATGCTTTAGTATTTGCAGAATTGCCAGTGATATGTGGCTCATCAGAGTTTAGAGTGATGTCAGAATTTGTTGTATCAGGATTTTTCAGATTATCAGGATCTGACTGATTATCAGGATTTAACTATTCATCATATGGTACTTTATTTTTAAATCTCAATTCTTCATGGTCATCTACATATTATAGACCCGTAATCTTCCTGTCATCAAAAGACACATGGACAGATTCCATGACCACCCTTGTTCTCAGATTATAAACTCTGAAAACTTTTATTGACAATGGATATCCAACAAAAATACCTCCAACAGCTTTTAGATCAAATTTTATAAGTTGTCCAGGATGAGTCTTGAGAAAAACATATGCAACCAAATATGTGAAAGTATTTCAAATTTGGTTTCTTTTCTTTGACCATCTAAAATGGTGTTTTGCCATGCTTGTTGATCAATGTTACATTTTTTATGAAGCAAGCATTTTACACAGCCTCAGCCCAGAAATAGGTTGGTAGCTTTGCTTCTTCAAGCATGGTTCTTGCAGCTCCTATGAGATGTCTATTCTTTCTTTCAATAACTCTATTCTGTTATGGAGTTCCATGGGCAGAAAATTCATGTTTGATCCCCTTGTACTTGAAGAATTCTTCCATAGTGTTGTTCTTGAATTCAGTTTCATTATCACTTCTAATGATCTTGACTTTGTGTGTTGATCCTTTTTGCAGTTCTCTTACATGATCAATAAGAATGGATGATGTCTCATCCTTGGTGTGCAGAAAATACACCCATGTGTATCTTGTATACTCATCAACAATAACAAGTGCATACCTCATTTTTAAATTAGACATTACATTCATTAGACCAAAAAGATCTATATAAAGTAAGTGATATGGTTCAAGAATTGAGGATTCAGTTTTACTCTTGAAAGATGATTTCCTTAACTTAGCTTTCTGGCATGAGTCATATAAGCCATCAAAGTAAATATTGCATTGGGAAATCCTCTCACAAGATCTCTCTTTACAAGTTTATTAATGTTATTGAAAGTGAGATGAGAGAGTTTTTATGCCAGTTCCAGCTGTCTTCCACAGATACTCTACTAAGTAGACAAATTTCTGTTCCATTATTATTTGTGGAAACTATGGCTTTATATAAGTTACCATGTTTGTAACCAGTCATTGCAACCTTACCATCTGATTTACTAACAATTTCATAATGTTCCTCATAAAAATTCACATGTTAACCTCTGTCACAGATTTGACTCACACTGATCAGATTATGCCTGAGTCCTGCAACTAGAGCTACATTTTCAATGATGACATTTCTTAGATTAATCTTGTCATATTCCAAAATCTTTCCTAAGTTACCATCTCCATAAGAAATATTTGGGCCAGCTTCCTCCTTAAACACTGTCCAAGATTAAAGAATTTTTCATGTTACCCCGTAATCAGTTTTAATAATTAATTAGTGTTTTTAAGGACCCAAACTTGCTTGGATTCTTTGGTTTTTTAAGTTCGTTAACATTTGCAGCAGAAGACTTTGAATCAGAGTTAATGCTTACATTCTTAATATTAGAGTTTACACATGCAGAAAAAACTTTAGATTTATTTAAAGAGGGTTTCAGTTCATAGTAATCATAATACAAACTGTGATACTCTTTACATGTATAAATAGAATGATAAACACTACCACAGTGAAAACATGGATTCTATGGCTTAAATCTAACTGTTCTATTCCTAAACTCTGATTTAGGAGGAACGATATTTATCCCTTTATTCTTACCATCTTTGTTAACACCTACTTTGCCATTTCTGTTCTTTCTAGGATTTTTCTCCTTATTTTTCAAGTTTATTTCCTTCATCTTTTGCTTAGGCTGTTTCTGAGTCATTAAACCAATATTTACTGGTTTGGTGTGAGCCTGTCCACTTTTATTAGTATTTAAGCTTGACTTAGGTGCTGAGGTTGAACCTTCCTCATAAACTGACTTAATAACAACAACACTTAAGTTAAACCTAACATGTCTTAACTAAGAATTATTCAGATTTACCTTCTTATCACAATTTACTGTTTTAACTTTCTCAGTTTCGTTCTTGTTACACTTATCAGAATTAGTTTTATCAGCACATCCTAATCCTGATCCCCAATAACCATTTTCTATTAGTCCTTGAGTTATTTTTCCTGAACTAGTCCAAAGCTTAATTACTTCCCTTTCTTTAGCTAGTTCCTTTTCTAGATAACCATGCTTTTCTAATAGTTTTTCTTTAACATAAAAAGCATCATCTCTTTCCTTTTGAGTTTCTAGCATGAAAATCAACTTAGATTCTAGGTGATCATTTCTTTTCTTAAGATCAAAGGTGTCTGTTATAATCCTAGAATTTTCAAGATTTTGATCCCCATAACTAACATGTAGAGATTTAAGAAACATCCTTAGTTCACAAATATCATCAGTATCAAAAGCAAGTGTGGTTTGAGGTACCTTTAATTCAGCAGTGACAGCCTCAATATCAGTATTTACCAAAAGAGCATAGTTAACACCATCGTCTGATTCTGATGTATCATCCCAGTTCTTCTTAGTGGTGATATAGGCTTGCTTCTTCTCTCATTTTGGCTTTCTGTAGTCAGCTGCAAAGTGTCCAACTTCATCACAATTATAACATTTGATCCTTGACTTGTCAAAGCTTCCAGATGTTGACTCCTTTTCATCAGAGTTTCTCCTGGTGTTCTTCCTATTAGGGTTTGAGGAACTGGATCATTTTCTGAAAAATTTCTTGTTCTTGTTCTTAAAGTTCTTATAGGCCATTTTCATGAAGCTTTTTAGAAAAAGAACAGCCATTTGCTCAATATCTTCATTTATCATGATCATCTTCAATTTTTGATTCATTTTCAGAGTTTGAGTCATCATTAGAGTTTGATGACTCAGTATCAGACTTTGCAATCATGACTTTGCCTTTGGAGTGGCTTTTTCTCCTAGATTTCTCCTTTGGTTTCTATTCAACCTTCAGTGCAACCTGTCTTGATTTTGGTCCTTCTCTCTTACTTCTTTGCTCCATCTCTAGTTCATGAGTCTTCAGCATGCCATAGATCTCATCTACAGATGTATCATCAAGGTCATAATTATCCCTTATTGATGTGACTTTCAAGTCCCACTTTTCAGGGAGTGCAAGAAGAAACTTCAAGTTAGAATCTTCTGAATCATATTCTTTGTCTACCAGTGATAAGTCATTCATCATATTTTGAAACATATCATAAATTTCAGTCAAGGACTAATCAGCTTTTGAGTCAAAGTGTTCATACTCCTGAGTTAGTATTGTTCTTCTGTTCTTCTTGATAGCAGTGGTGCCTTGACACCTTACCTCCAAAGTGTCCCAAATTTCGTTGGCAGTTTTGCATCCAATTACTCTATTGGATATAACACTATCACGACTGTTATGCAAAATATGTCTTACTTTCACATCTTTTATAATAGACAATTACTCAGGAGAATAGTCCTTCTTATCTTTATCAACCATCTTCTCTTCTTGACCAACAACAACAACTGCTAGTTTCATAGGCCTGTGGGGACCATCATAAATCCTGTTCAGATATTCAACATCTGTTGCTTCCAGACACATAGCCATCTTTACCTTCAAAATTAGATATTCATGAATATTTAGAATTGGTACCTTGATAGCTTCATATCTGCTCATATTGTGATAGATAGGTGGAGTGGCTGGTAGTGGAGGTGGGGGATTTTGTTGAGGTTCTTTGTCTACCATTATAAATTGATTTTAAATCTTAAACTATTTGTATATCAACAGTAAGCTCTGATACCAATTATTAGGTCCTTAATATAACTATGGGGGGGGGTGAATACAATTTATGCAAACAAATTGAATTAAATACTCAATAGAATGAAACAACTTTGTATTGACTGATAAAAAATGATTACAAAACTACTCTCTCAAAAGATGAACAATAATCCTTGAGAGCTGCTAGGTTACATAAAAGATATATCAATTCGTGACACCTATAGTGTAAACCTAATCTATGCTTATATACTGCATAGCTTCAAAATCAACAATTCTATTACAATAAGGGATTCTTAAAACATATCAATGTATTGATTGTTACACGAAGAAAATTCCTACACCGACATGTATTCTGCAAATCTTTCCTTCTTTCGATATCTCATGACTTTCAGCTGAAGTGACCAAATGCTGATGTCAAATGCTCATCAACAAATGCTGATGACAGTTACTGATGACATCACCTCTTTTAGACTCCGATATCAAATACTGATAAATAAACTCTGATAGTTTATATGCTTATATCATCAATTTATTCTAACCTATAGGCTCTGTGGCCTTCCCTCAAGTGTCAAGCCCCGCAAGTCTGGCCTTTTTAATCCTGTCCGTCTCCTCAATATTAGGAATGGTGGCATTATTAATCTCCTGAGCCGCTTAAAAAATAAATAGAAGGATAAGTTATGTTAATAGAGGTGAAAAATGGAAATGTAAGTAAAGTGGGAAAAGAAATACCCTGCAAAGTGACTTAAAAAAGTCTGACATGGATCAGGGAAAACTCTTCCAATAAAGTCCAACTCATGGTTTTGCCATCATCGTTTATAAGTTCTCTATAAAGGTGGTTCTCCTCATCAGATAAGTGAATGGTTTTGGAGCCAACATTGCTAAATTTACCAAAAGAAGATCTAAAAAGTGTTCCCCAATCACCATTTTCCCATCTCATCCCAACAAAGCTACCCCTCGATTGCTGGTTGTTACCAGGGATAGAGGCGTTGTCGAAGATTTGTGGGGATTTGGGTCTCTTCCTAATGTAAACCCAACCACAAGAGGTCTCGACACTATTATAGCATTGAAAGATTTTTCTAAAAATAGCTACGGAGAGAGGGAAACCTTGACTAAGGCATAAGACCATGAAGTATAAAATGTTTCTACAGGCATTTGGTGGGAGTTGACAAGGGTTAATTTGTAAGTTGGCTAACAACCTAGGAATAAATCGTGAAAGGGAAACCTAAGCCCAGCCTTTAGGGCATCTGTATAAATAAAAAGGGTATCTCTTTTCCAGTGGTAAGTACGATCACCACCGTTTACACGTACATTATATATGGTGTTAAGCTGGTTAATTTCAATTATGTTATGCCATTTATTGCAGTGATCAAAAGAATCTAAGTGAGTGTTAGATGAAAGCTTGACACCGGAAGTTGGAGGAAGAAGATGAAGAATCAAGAAATGCTCGAGCGAAAACCCAGAAAATAGCAAGTAAAATGGCTGACCATCGGAAAAGATTTGGAGGTTGAGGAGAGGAGAAACGGGGTTAAAGATTTGGAAGTGTGGAAATGAGAGGTGAGGTGATCTCACTCCACTCACACACATATACAGTACCTATATCCGGGCATTGGTCCGGTAAAAATGGAATTATAATCAGCTATATCCTGGAATTATATAGGCCCAACTCCGGAAGTTTCCTAGAAATTCTCAAAGCAAAAGAAAATTGGAATTTGAGAAAACTTCAGAACATTTTGGAGAAGTTAAGAAAAAAGAGAGAAAATCCCAAATTAACAGGCCCAATTAGAAGGCCCAGATTAAGGCCCAATAATCTAGAAGTTTCTAAGCAGGGAGGCCCAACTTAACAAAAATTGATAGGCCCAACTAGGAGGCCCATAAAAGAGCCCAATTGGGTCAATTTTTTATTAGTTAATCCTAGTTGAATTATTTTTGAACAAAGACAGTTGAATTTTGATTACAGTTCTTGTCGAATGAATCATGATCGGATTCGACCAAAATCCTTATCGAAGTATATCATGGTCGAAAAACCCATGACCAGGAGTAAATGACCCATAATTCGGTCAATAATTAAGTCAATAGTAAAATCCTGACCGAAATTAGGTCAGGATCCTAGCCGAATGATGTTCTGGTCGAAAAACCCACGACCAGGAGTAAACGACCCATAATTCGGTCAAGAAACTAAAGTCAAAGGCGAAATCCTGACCAAAATAAGGTCAAGATCCGGGTTGAAATATGTTGTGGTCGAAAAATCCATGACCAAAAAATGATGGACCATAATTCGGTCGGAAACTTAGGTTGATAGGTCCTGTAAAAGGGCTATATTAAGCTAGAAGGGGGGTTGAATAACTTAATTACCAATTTAAAAATTATTATGGCGTTTTAAAATAATTTATCCCTTTTTAAAACTTTACCGAGTGGTTATGCAGTTTATATATGCAGAAAATAAAGTGCAAGGAAAGAAAATACTAAACAGCGATTTTATCCTTGTTCGCGATGGCACAACCTCTAATAGATTCGCTCACCCCTACGTCCAGTCCCCGAGCTCCTCTCTCGGACTCGGGATTTTCCCTTATAATAAAATCGCTACTCTAGTAGGCGGAGAAGCCTTTGCACCCTTACAAATATTTGTCTTGGTGCGTAACATAAGGGTCACCACCTCAAAATAAATGTAATACCTACACAACTTATCTTAGACAATAACTCCCAGTAATTTCTTTAAAGTTAATGTAGAACCCTTGTGTGGACTTGGCATCCTTAGCTTTTATCGGTCTTGGGTCTTTCCTCTTCTTCATGGTGCAAATACTACTAACTCCCCGCTAGTATGTATAGGACTTGGGTCTTAAAACGAGAATCACCTCACGTCACTTCACCTCACTACAAAACTAATATTATAATCCACAAAACAACAAGTATAGAGAAAAGATGGGTTGAACTAGTATGTTACGGTACTAGCCCACAAGATAATATAATATTCAAATAAGAATATTAAATATCAACTATGTATACTTGACTTGAGATATATAATATTATGTCAAGTATACTTTCGATTACTCTGTCTTTATAGAATATATGTTTATCAGAGTAATATAAGAAGTCTTTGATATATATAAGAAATTTAGCTTATGACTTCTTTAGTATTCTTCTTCTTTCGATTATGTATTTATAAATCGAAGAATACTTTAGTTACAATCTCGGAATTGTAACTTATTCTTTTTAAGCTCGTAGGCTTAAGAATTTTAGTATACTTATATTTTGACAATTGTAGAGCCAAAGTATACTTTTAACTTCGTGCACAATTTATAGGTTCTATATAAGCCAAGATCGAGATAAGAGAAGTGCAAGTAATTGGCATTGGATTTGTGCTTTTGAAGTTTAGATGGATGATTACAAAGTTTACTATTTATAGATTTATAATCCCACGGAACACTAAAGATGTTAGTGGGGATTATACGATACTTTTCGTAATGATACTATATACACGAACTATGCGTTGGCCAAGATCCAAATAAATGAAGTGCAAGTAATTGGCCAACTCGTGTGATTAAATCCACCTTTGAAGCTTAGACGGATGATTATGAAGTTTACTATTTATCGATTTATAATCCCACGTAACACTAAAGATGTTAGTGGGGATTATACGATACTTTTCGTAATGATACTATATACACGAACTACGCGTTGGCCAAGATCCAAATAAATGAAGTGCAAGTAATTGGCCAACTCGTGTGATTAAATCCGTCTTTGATATTTGACAAAATTATGAAGCTTACTATTGATCGAATTATAATCCCACGGAACACTAAAGATGTTAGTGAGGATTATACTATACCTTTTGTAATTATTTCTATATTCACGAAATATGTTGGCCAAGATCGAGATAAATAAAGTGCAAGTAAATAGCCAACTCGCGAGGTTTGTCAAATATGAAATCTCACTCGTGAGGAGTTATAGAGATTATTGAAATCTCACTCATGAGGAGTTATAGAGATTTAAGCACTTGTATTTTATAGATATTCTTCTTTTAAAGCTTCTTTTTGAAGATCAAGTACTTTATTCGAATTCCGAGTTTGAATATTTGTTCTCTTTTCTTTGAGAACCTTCTTTATTGGAGATCTATAATTAGAGCTTGAGATGAAGTAGAGAAATTATGTACAAAGCTCAAATAAAAGAAACTCAAAGAAGAAGCTAAAAATTACCACTTCAGGAAAATGGTCGGAAAAGTTCGCCGGAGGTTCGGCCGGATTTTGGCACTTTGGTCGAACTTGGGCAGCCCTTCAGGAGGCCGGAGAGTGGTAGTGAATGTGCTCACTTGGTGTGATAAAGCTTGGTTGGGCAAAGTTAAGCTTGTATATCAAAAACCTTGTATATATGTATATATATTTAAGAGAGAGAATGTTTTTGAGAAGAAGTGTGTGTATAGAATTTGAAAGAGATGAAGAGAAGCACTTCTTAAAAAATCCCAGAAACTTTGTGGCTCTTTAGCTTGGTTGAAATGGGTTGGGGTGGGGGTTTATTTATAAGAGAAGTTAGGTGGATTGAATGGGGGAGATTTGAGGAAAATGGATGATGGATGTTGTATGTCACATGGATTGATGACTTGGAAAGTAGGTTGTGTTTCTTTGACATAGCCATGTAAGAGAAATAACTTTATGGGATTCAAAACTCAGCTGATATATTTAATTAAATATATATATATATTTCTTTTCTTTTAATTATTGTTTAATCATTTTAATTAAGCATTAAGCACCATTAAATATGACCACCCAAAAAACTCTTAAATAAATATCATAAAAAATATGATAATTACCTATATATTATAAAATGATGTCCTGCAAGTTTTGGTCTATTTGATCAATGGTAACTAGGTCAAACGTGGGACCAATTGCCTCGAAATTTATGCCCGAAAAAAAATTATCAAAATGTTATGAAATTTTTACCATGCATATAAAATACCATTTAAATGATCCATACCAAATTTCAAGTCATTCTAGTGAGTGGAAGTATTTTATTTAAAGTATAGACTGTTCTATCAGCCTTTTCTTCCAAGTAAAAATACCATTGGTCTTGATTCAAATATATGGATCTTTTGACCAAAGTTTTGACTTGAATAAATACTTAAAATATATATTTCCTAATCTATAAAATATATTTGGATGATAGGGAATATTTTAGAGTATTTTTGAATAACTTTCTCCGAGAAATGCTGATTTTACGAAACGAGAGAAAATTACTTCACGTATACATAGAATGGATTATAAAAATGGATATTAATATTTCAATCATGAATATTAATAAACTTTGGATAAAAACTCTTTTTATGGATGTAAAAATATATTTTGGAGTGAAGAGTAAAATATTTTTGATATAGCACGAGTCTTCTAAGGAATATATCTGATATATCCTGTTAGGTCACACTTTCACTGTAGAGGGGGTGAATACAGTGTTTATTACAATCAAATCAAACTTCAAGAACTTATGTAACAGAAAACAAACTTTATTTAAACAATAAACTCTGTTACAATCTGGAACTGTTATCTCTCAGTGATGAACAAAATATCACGAGAGCTGCTAGAGTTATATTAAATAATATTCTCGATAATGATAACACTTATAGTGTAAACCCTATGCCTGTGTTTATATACTACACAGTTACAAGATATTCGCTAATTGATATGGAATATAATTCTGCTTCCTAAAATATATCAATCAGATATCTTCTATTCCAAGTATTCCATTCTTCACGGAATTCCTTCTTCATGCATATCTCTTCTTATGTTTATCTTGATCTTCTTAACTTTAATCAGCTACTGTCCTTATCTGATCGTCCTTCAGCACTTAAGTTCTGATATCTATCTCCTGATAACATAAGTACTGATATCCCTTAAGTTCTGACTTCCAGTATAAGTACTGATCAGTTAAGTACTGATTTGTTCTGTTCAAATAAGATCTGAAATCTAAACATAAAACATATTAGCCATGACATTATCAAATATATCTAACAATCTCCCCCAACTTGTAAATTAACAAAATATACAAGTTTAACAGATATTTGATGATGTCAAAAACATTAAGTACAAATACATGAGAAATAGACAAGATAACTACAACTTACAGTCCTTAAAGTTTTTACCAATTCAACTTCTGATAACAACTTCAATCTGTATAAATATCAGAATTAAGCAGTTGTAGATCTTCGACTTGGCTTCATCATTTTCTGATCTCTCTGATGTCAGGAGTTGTTCTGAGATAATTCTTCAACAAACATTTCTCAGCATATCTGAGTTCATCAATCATTCTCCGTTTAACATCTTTAAGCTCTGCAGTATCTTCACCAGTTTGAAATATTGCAGCTCTGAGATCATTAATCTTTGCTTTTCTCAACTCCCGATCTAGTCTTATGACATAAGCTTTATTAGACTCTAGATTGAATTCAAGCCCCTTAATACCAAGATATGTTCTGATTTGTGCAGTATTAGGTTTCATATCAACAATATCACCATTGTGATTTCTGTACTTTGGAACATATCTGCTGTCAGACTTAACAGAATAAAGTCTTTTCTGTCTCTGAATCTGTTCCTTTAAGTAGTTTGCAGCAGTCTCTGTTATTCTGTCATCCACTTGAAGTAAGAACAATACATGCTCCAATTCTTCAAAATACTTCAACGGAATGGCATTTTGTCTTATATGATAAACCCTACCATCTGTCATGAAATACAACATGATGTATTCTTTCAAGTAGGTATGGTAAACCATCTGTACAGATTCTAGTTGATTCAATCTCTCAGGAGTTGCTCCAATACCTGGTTCACTCAAGGAAGTTGGATCATCGGTAGTGTTGTGTACTCTTCTTTCATCAGCACTTCCCAATCCAGTTTTATCTCTAGCTTCCTTTCCAGTAACTACTCTTGCTTCAAAACCACTTGAAGTAGTCTTCAAAGATTGAGTCTGTTTTGCTTTAGTGAATCCTGGTAGGAGTGTTTTAGATTTATTTTCTGATATCAAGTTAACTTGAGCACTGTCAGAGGTTACTTGCTTCTTCTGAATATCAGAACTTACAATTTCTTGACTCTGAACAACTTGAGCCATGTCAGAGGTTGTTTTAAGAACTTTTCTTGAAGTCAGAGCAAGATTATCTTTTCCATCAGTAATTTCTTCTTCCTCAGGAGGTACATAAGGCTTGATAGGTTCACCAACCTTTTCTTTACCTTTGGATCTTGGATCTATCTGTGGTTGTGATCTAGCCAAAGTTTCTTCAGTATGTATCCTTTCTTTGATCACAATGCCTTTAGGTTTTGGAAGTAACTTTTTACCAGAAGCTTCAGATTTAGATGTGACTTTCTCTGATTTAAGTCTGGCTTCTTCTTCCTTTAAACTTTCCAAGTCCATCCCTGGATTTTCTTGAAGAAATAACTGTCTTGACATTTCCTCATCAAGATCTAGAAGTTCATCAGAACTTATCCTTTTACCAGCAGCAGAACTTATTCTTTTCCCAGTATCAGAACTTGTTCTGTGACTAGCTTGTCTTGATGTAAACCTTCTACCTTGACTATGACCACTACCCATTCCAGAGTTTCCTTGGTCATCTTTTCCATCATCCTTTCCTTGCAGTGACTTGTTGGTTTTGCATTTGGACTTAATTACCTTCTCCCCCTTTTTGGCATCAGCAGGTAATAAAAGAGAGATAAGTAGTTCCACTGAGGTCTGGATTTCAGTAAGTTGCGATTGCTGAGAAGCTTGATTTGTCAGAATTTGATCAATCTGAGCTTGTTGCTTCTCTTGAGTTTTCTCAATATAAGCAACCCTGTCAATGGTAGGTTGGAAGAACTTTTTCTTATCAAGTTTCCAAACTTGTTCCTGTTTAATAAAGTTCTCCTGAATCTTGTGTAGCTCTGCATGAGTGTTGGAATGAAGACCTTGTAGATGTTTAGTACTCAATGCAGTGACTCTAAGCTGGATTTTAAAATCATCAGAATGTAACATTTCATTAGCTTTAGTCAAGTGCTCAGCAAGATGTAAAGCATTTGGAACACATGAAACTGAGTTCCATTCCTTAGTCCACTCCTGACCTGCAGGAGTTTCACTCCAAGGTACTGGTGTATCCCTGATAACAAACTCCTTTAGCAGTTCAGACTTAGGAAGAGTCAGTGGAGGAGTATGTCCTGAAGGACCTGCTGCATCAGCATCTACAGTTGTAGCAGCTTCACCAGTATCTCCAACATTTGCAGCATCAGAACTTAAAGAATCAGTATCTTCTGATAAGACAACTGTATGAGTAGCAATGGAGGCTTCAACATCCTCTAATTGCTGATCTGATACTAAGTTCTGATCAACAGCCATATCCTGATGCTCACCTAAAATCTGATCATCATCTTGATGCAGAGAAGGTGTTAGTGATAACTCAGGAGTTTGAACAGCATCAGTAACAGGTGTTGTGGAAGGATTATTTGCTGTTGGAGCTTCTAAGAAAAGTATGTCAGGCACAACCAAGTTCTGAATATCAATTTCAGCACTTGTGCCTGGATCAACAAGAGATATAGAAGGTGAATTAGCCTTGTCAGATACAGGTTCCTGAGATGGAGTTGATGGAGAAGAAGTGACTGGAGCAAATTCCTTGTCTTGTGAGATCAGAGATTCCTGATCCCCTTCCTTAGCTGCTTCCTCCTCATCATCTGAAACTGGCCTCTGTGCCCTCTGTTTCTTGTACTTTCTTGTTGATTTGGATTCCTTGGGAGTTGCAGGAACCGTCATACGTCTAAGCCTCTTGAGAAGCCTAGAACCCCCAATTGCAGAATCCTTCTGAGAAGTTGCCTTCTCAGCTTCATCTATCATAGGTTCTGAAGATGGAATCTGATCCTCAGAATCTGATTCATCTCTCAAAGTAATCCTCCTCTTCTTCTGAGATGTTTGAGGAACAGTCTTTGTTCTCTTTGGCTTAGAGGATGTAGGCTTCACAGTAGGTGCTGAAGAAGAAGGTTGAGCATTCTGTGAAGTGGAGAGATAGGATTTGAGATAAGTTCTGAGGGTAGGTTGAGTAGAATGAGAGGTAGGGACTGAGGTTGATGGATTTTGGTTATGGTGAGTTGGTTTAACATTTGAGTAAACAGATTTGTAAGTAGCTGGATCAGCATTTACCAGAATCTGTTTCACAGACTGAGGAATCTGTAATTGTCTCACCATTGATTTCTTTGTGACAGCATTTATCAGGTCGTTAAAGTACCTTTTTGCAACCTTAAAAGGTGGGGTTTGAGTGCTGACTAACTGGGGTTCAGCAGTACAATACGTATAAATAAGTTGACAGAATCTAGCAAAATAAACAACATCTCGATCCTCTGTCATCCTATCCCCAATAAAACCAATTATTCCAGTTGCAAAATCAAAATGAGTTTGATGGATAATAGCATACCCGATGTGCTAACTCAGAATTGGGATGGCATCAAAATTTGAACACTTGTTGCCAAAAGCCTTGGTGATGCAATCGAAGAAGAAACTCCATTCTCTTCTGATATTAGCCCGTTTCAACTGTCCAAGTTTCGTCAGACTCTTTTCATATCCCAAATCAGTCATTAACCCCCGAAGTTCTGATTCCTCTGGTATAGAGAAAGTACAATCTTCTGGAAGATGTAATGCTCTTCGTACTGTACCAGGAGTGACTACATAGGAAGAATCACCCACTTGGAAGATAATACTGGGAGTTCCTCGTTTTCCACCATCATCATAAACTCCAGTCCTCCAGAACCGCAGAACTTGTTGACTTGAGTATAATTCAGGCTGAGTTAAGGCGTACCCAACCTCACTATGTGCAAGAAGATCTTGCACAAAATGCAATTCAGATGGAGCTTCAGCATGATCAAGAATTGCAGCATAGTTGTTTGGAACAAACTTTGCTCCATCAATGATTAAATCCTTTGGTGCCATGTGAAAAAATATTGAAATTCAAGTATGCCTGTTAGGTGTTTGAGATAATGTCTGTATGAAAAACCAACGTGAGAAAGAATGAGAAAGAGAGTAAAAGTAAGAAGAGAGATAAAGTATTAAGAAAGTAAAAGATTAAAGAAATCTTCTCTCTGTAGTTCTTATACTCGAAGAAAAATGTTACCGTTGGACACCTGTCAGACATGCAGTAATAACGGATAGTTACTGGGCTCGAGAAAATAGGAATGATTACTTATCCAGTTGCCTTGATTCAAGGAAAAACCATTTCAGTTATCAAGAGACACAGATTTAATTCAAAATTGAAACCGTTAGCACTGATTGAATTGTTTTTCACTGCAACATTAATATTCTGAAAATGAATCATGTTAAAAATGACCTAGATAATTTCGATGAATAAGTGCTGACAAAGAATCAGAACTTAAATAAAGACAAAATTTAAATGGTCATCAGAATATCAAGCAGGATTTAACAACACAGATAAAATAACTCAGAGACAAAATCTTGAAGTAAAAACAGTTTTCATTAATATATCAAGTCAATACATATATGAAATAGAAATTACATCAATACAAGACTTTCCCTAAGCTTCTAATCCTAACGTCAACAGCTTTAGTCCTAGCTAAGAAGCCTGACAAAGCTGAGGATGAAGAAGAACAGGAAGAAGATGAGATTAAGTCATCCTCCTCTTCCTATCTTCGACAAACAAGATAGCGAGTCGAATGATTCGCTCTTGCTGACGGATAGCTTCCCGCCTTTCCTCCTCCAGGCGCTCCAGATGGCGATGATAATCCATCTCGAAGAATAGAAGGTGAGCCAGCACCTCCTGTGGGACAGAGTCCCAGATCTCCTCAGGAATGGCTGTTATATGCCACTCCTGCTGCCACTCGGCACAACTAGGCTCCATTGTGAAGGTTTGTGTGTTCAAAAACATGTTGTATCGAACCATTGTGTTTTTGACAGAAGAAGGAGGATAAGTGTGTGAGAAGAATGTGATGGAAAGACTGATGTGAAGTGGTTGCATATATAGGCAAGAGAATGCCAAGAGACACAAAGATATTGAATGCAGACAGGTAGAATGAATTCTACCTCGTCTCCCTAGACCTTGAAAAAGAATAACAGTCATTGGAAAAGGAATGGGCACATATAACAAGAGTGAACTGTTCAAGGACGAGTGCCATTATGTTTTAACCATAGACTATTAATCTTCCACTTCAACATTTCGAAATTAATCTGAGACTGTTACCAAATTTTACTCATAAATAAGTCAAGTAAAGGGTTAGACTGAAAAATCAGAACTTAGACCTATACCAGAACTTAACAGTCATCAGAACATAATGTCTTAACTCGAACAAAGAATATCTATCTTAGGAAATACTCATACAAGTTCTTAGTTATGAACGTCAGAACTTAATCATCAGAACGTGTAACTAGAACTTGTCCTCAGAATTTGTGCAGAAGTGACACAATGACTGTTTATCTAAAATAACATAGACCACCACAGAAATTTCATCATTCATATGGAGTGATGTGTGTGTGCATTAAGCTAAATAACAGACAAAGAGTAAAGTCTGATCTACTTCAGTACATCTTAGAAATAAGTCATAATTAAAATTTTGCTAAAGAACTGTCATTATCCTGAAACCTACTGATAAATGAGTTCATGCATGAGTCCACCTCAACTGTTTTTGTGCTAATTTTATGCATCTTTTGAAATTCTATTTTACAGAGGCTTCTCAGTGTAAGTGAGTCACGACTGTTTATCAGAATTTATGCTATTATCAGAGTATTTCTCCAGTAATCATAGAGTGTGAACAGTCACCAAGAAAAATATTTTGCTTTTCTAATGCATATTTACTTAATACCAGCAATGCACTTGGGTCGTCCCATTCACATTTTTACTCTAGATCTCAAAGGAGTACCTGATATTATTCTTTGATTCTTTTCTTTTTCTTTTGATAAGTGAGGTTTATCAGCACTTAGTACATTCAGCAGTTTTACTAGAATCAGAACTTAAACAGATGAGTAGCATTATTCTAATTTGGGACTTAGTAATAAGATATACAAAGTAAACTTAACTAAGCTCAGTTATCAGAATTTGCTTGTGTCATAAGATTTCCACAGAAATAATTACTTCTTTCATGGGATCATTTGTTTATTGAAGACTAGTAGGTCAGTATCTAGCACAGTTATCCTCATAGGATTGAATAGTTACTGAAACAGACATATCACTTATCAGAGTTTAGAAACATATATCAGACAACAGTCAGTACTTAAAGACATTTATCAATTAATGCACAGAATATACAAAGAGATTAATTCTGTAAATACTGATCATAAAGTCTGATAACATAGAACAAGTTTAAGCAGATTTAGAGAAAGAACCTGAAATCATTCCAAGTTCATTTACCAATTTTGAAAAGGTAGCTTCACACAGTGGTTTTGTGAAGATATCTGCTACTTGTTGATCTGTGGGAACAAAATGCAATTCCACTGTACCTTCATCCACATGTTCCCTGATGAAATGGTACCTGATGCTGATGTGCTTTGTCATAGAGTGTTGAACTGGATTACCTGTCATAGCAATAGCACTTTGATTATCACAGTAAATAGGGATTTTGAAATACGTTAACCCATAATCTAGTAACTGATTCTTCATCCAGAGAATCTGTGCACAGCAGCTTCCTGCAGCAATATACTCTGCTTCTGCAGTTGATGTGGAAATTGACTTTTGTTTCTTGCTATACCAAGAAACCAACCTGCCTCCAAGAAATTGGCAGCTACCACTTGTGCTTTTCCTGTCAATTTTGCAACCTGCAAAATCTGCATCTGAGTAACCTATTAATTTAAAATCTGATTCTCTAGGATACCATAATCCTAGATCAGCTGTTCCTTTAAGATAATTAAAGATTCTTTTTACAGCTGTTAAGTGAGGTTCTCTTGGATCTGCTTGAAATCTTGCACAAAGACAGGTAGCAAACATGATATCTGGTCTACTAGCAGTTAGATAGAGAAGTGAGCCAATCATACCTCTGTAATCAGTAATATCTACTGAATTACCAGTATCCTTATCCAGTTTTGTTGCAGTGGCCATGGGAGTGGATGCACTTGAACAGTCTTGCATTCCAAATTTCTTCAGCAAGTTTCTGGTGTACTTAGATTGACAAATAAAAGTTCCTTCTTCACTCTGCTTGACTTGAAGGCCCAGAAAATAACTAAGTTCTCCCATCATACTCATCTGATATCTTGACTGCATTAGGTTGGCAAACTTTTTGCAAAGTTTGTCATTTGGAGACCCAAAAATAATATCATCAACATAAATCTGGATCAGAAGTAAGTCCTTGCCATGGTTGAGATAGAACAATGTTTTGTCAATAGTTCCTCTGTTGAATCCACTTTCCAGAAGAAACTGAGCTAAAGTCTCATACCATGCTCTAGGAGCTTACTTAAGTCCATAAAGTGCTTTATCAAGCCTGTAGACATAATCTGGATGTTTGGAATCTACAAAGCCTGGAGGTTGTTCAACATATACTTCCTCTTCCAATTCTCCATTGAGAAAAGCACTTTTCAAATCCATTTGAAAGACAGTAAACTTTTTGTGAGCAGCATAAGCCATGAATATCCTTATGGCTTCTAACCTAGCAACTGGAGCAAATGTTTCATCATAGTCAATTCCCTCCTGTTGAGAATATCCTTTTGCAACCAGCCTTGCCTTGTTCCTTACAATTATGCCATCACTGTCAGTTTTGTTTCTGAATACCCACTTTGTACCAACAACCGATCTATTCTTGGGTCTTGGCACTAAGGTCCAGACTTTGTTTCTTTCAAATTCATTCAACTCTTCCTGCATTGCTTGCACCCAATCAGCATCTTGAAGAGCTTCTTCCACTTTCTTTGGCTCAGACTGAGAGAGAAAAGAATTGTAAAGACATTCATTAGAAGTACCTGTTCTAGTTCTGACACCTGCCTCAGGATTTCCAATTATTAAATCAGGTGTATGTGATTTTGTCCACTTCCTTGCAGATGGAAGATTTTCTCTAGAACTGGATGCTCCCCCATGATTCATGCTGTCTTCGGTTTCATTTTCTGATGCTCCCCCTGAAACTATGCTCTCTGAGTTGGATCCTTCAGTATTTAGATTTTCAGCACTGTCAGTACTTGGCTTATCAGAACTTGACGAATCAGAATTTGAAGAGCCAGATGTATGTTCTGATGCTTCTTGAGATGTGATAATATCTTGAGTATGCTCCCCCTGCATTGGTGCATCTTCCTTTGACGTAGTCACCACAGTTTCAATAACATCAGAGTTTAATCCATCAGAATTTACAGTATCAGGACTTAGACTGTCAGGACTTGAGATATCAGAATATGAATCTTCATTTTCAAATCTCATCTTATCATGATCAATGCAATCTTCAAGTCCAGTGATCTTCTTGTCATCAAAAGAGACATTGATAGATTCCATGACCACTTTTGTTCTCAAATTATAGACTCTGAAGGCTTTTGTAGAAAGTGGATATCCTACAAAGATTCCCTCATCAGCTTTTAGATCAAACTTGGATAGCTGTTCAGGATGAGTCTTGAGAACAAAACACTTACATCCAAATACATGAAAGTATTTGAGATTTGGCTTCTTGTTCTTCACCATCTCATATGGTGTTTTTCCATGCTTGTTAATGAGTGTTACATTTTGAGTAAAACAAGCAGTCTGCACAGCTTCAGCCCAGAAATAGGTTGGAAGCTTTGCTTCTTCAAGCATTGTTCGTGCAGCTTCAATTAGAGTTCTATTCTTCCTTTCAACAACTCCATTTTGCTGTGGAGTTCCAGGAGCAGAAAATTCCTGCTTTATTCCATGATTTTTGCAGAACTCTTCCATTATCAAATTCTTGAATTCAGTGCCATTATCACTCCTCAAAATTTTCACAGAATCTTTGATCAATTTATCCAGATGTTTGACATGATCAATCAGGATAGATGCAGTTTCACTTTTTGTGTGCAAGAAATACACCCATGTGTATCTGGTGAACTCATCTACTATGACCAACGCATATTTCTTCTTTGCAATAGACATGACATTCACTGGACCAAATAGATCAACATGAAGCAGATAATAAGGCTCAAGAATTGATGATTCAGTCTTGCTCTTGAACGAAGATTTTCTTTGTTTAGCCTTCTGACATGAGTCACAAAGACCATCAGGAACAAACACTGATTTTGGCAGTCCTCTCACAAGATCTTTCTTGATCAGTTCATTTATCTTGTTGAAGTTTAAATGAGAGAGTTTCTTGTGCCAATTCCAGCTTTCTTCAGTTGAGGCTCTACTCACTAAACAGATTGCAGAACCATCAGAACTTGTTGAAAGCTTAGCTTCATAAATGTTACCACGCCTGAATCCCTTCAGAACAATTTTTCCTTTAGATTTACTAACTATTTCACAATGTTCTGCAAAGAAATCAACATGATAACCTCTGTCACAGATTTGACTTATACTCAGTAAGTTGTGTTTAAGTCCTGAGACCAGAGCTACATCTTTAATAATGACATTCCCAAGATTGATATTGCCATATCCCAAAGTTTTTCCAATGTTGCCATCTCCATAAGAAACACTTGGGCCAGCTTTCTCCACAAAGTCTGATAGCAGGGCCTTATTTCCAGTCATATGTCCTGAACATCCACTGTCCAGAACTAAAATATTTTTCCTGTTGCCCTGCAATCAAAAAGACCACTAATTATTAGTTTTAAGGACCCAGACTTGCTTGGATCCTTTGGCCTTTTTAGGTTTGTTAACATTTGCAGCGGATTTAACATCAGATTTTATGTTAACAGTTTTCTTATCAGAACTTATACTAGAAGGAACAACATAAACTTTCTTTAAAGAAGGTTTTATTTGATAATAATCATAGTACAAACTATGATATTCCTTACAAGTATAAATGGAATGCCATAAACTACCACAATGAAAACAAGGATTTTGTGGTTTGTATCTAACAGACTGACTCTTAACTCCTGACTTTGTAGATAAGGAGTTAATATTCTTATTCTTCCTGCAAAAAGAAGCCAGATGGTTAGAACTTCCACAGTTATGACATGCTTTCCTAGGAGCATCAGGAACAGATTTATAGTTATTGCTTTTATTCACACCTTCCTTTCCATTCCTGTTTTTCTTAGGTGATTTTACCTTGTTTGCATTCTTAACATCTTTCAGCTTATGCTTAAGCTGCTTCTTTGTCATTAAGCCTATGTTAACTTCAGCTGTCTTTTCCTGTTTTAGTTTGTCAGAAGCTAATTTCTTTTTAACTTCTGATTTCTCATTTTCGGATTTTTCAGTTACAAACTTAACAGGTTTTAACTTCGGCTTTTGCTTATCAACAGGCTTAATTTCTACAGTTCCTTTTTTATTTTCTCCATAGCCTAAGCCCTCTTTCCAGTTTTCACTGCTTAGCAAATTTTGAGTTGTTTTGCCAGAGTTAGTCCAAGTTCTGATAATCTCTCTCTCCTTTTCTAACTCAGTTTTTAGAGATTCATTCATTTTTAGCACTTCATCCCTAACATAAAAAGCATTATCTCTATCCTGCTGAGTTTGATGAAACATGACTAACTCTTTTTCTAAGAAATCATTTCTTTTCCTAAAAGCAAGATTTTCAGAAGTTAATCTTTCACATGTTAAAGTTTGATCTCTATAACTAACAAACATGGTTTTAAGATATCTTCTCAACTCATTAATATCATCAGTATGAAAAGCATAAGTAGTCTGAGGTACCTTTGTTTCAGCAGCTTCAGAACTGCTCTCAGAACTTGATTTATCAGCATTTGCCATCAATGCATAGTTCTCCTCACTTTCAGAGTCTGAGGTGTCTGTCCAGCTTTTCTGCTTTGTGACAAGAGCTTTGCCTTTGTCATTCTTGGTTTTCTTGCAATCAGGAGATATGTGGCCTTTCTCACCACAATTATAACATTTAACATTAGCGTAATCTCCTCTGTCAGACTTTCCTCCTCTTCCTTCAGATCTTCTGAAATTCTTCTTATCAGAACTTATGCCTTTCCTGGAAAACTTCTTTCCCTTCCTGAACTTCCTGTATGCAATCTTTGTGATTCCTTTCACCATAAGAGCACACAGCTTCATCATCTCCTCATCAGCATCAGTTTCAGGCAAGCTTTCAGAATCTGAGTCATCATCACTCTCAGAACTTGATGACTCAGTATCAGATTTTATGATAAGAGCTTTACCCTTATCTTTCTTTGAGGAAGGTGGTTTGGGGGATTCCTCTTCAACCTTGAGAGCAACTGTCCTTGACTTTCCTCCTTTCCTCTTGCTTCTTTGTTCCATCTCAAGTTCATGAGTCTTGAGCATTCCATAGATTTCATCAAGAGTTGTTTCATCAAGATTGTAGTTGTCTCTTATTGTTGTTGCCTTCAAATCCCAACATTCAGGAAGAGCTAACAAGAATTTGAGGTTTGTATCTTCAAGATCATACTCCTTATTTACTAATGACAAGTCATTCAAGAGTTTGACAAATCTATCATATACATCAGTCAATGACTCATTAGTCCTAGAGTCAAAGTGTTCATACTCTTGAGTGAGTATTGTCTTCCTGTTCTTCTTAACTGTTTCAGTTCCTTGACACCTTGTCTCCAGTGCATCCCATATCTCCTTAGCAGTCTTGCAGTTGATTACCCTGTTTGACATTACATTATCAATGGCACTATGCAATAAGTGACGTACCTTGGCATCCTTAGCAATAGATGCTATATCTTCAGCAGTGTAATCATTCTTTTCCTTTGGTACGGTCATTGCTGCTTCACCTGCAACTACAACAGCGAGCTTGGTAGGTTTGTGAGGCCCTTCCTTGATTCTATCAAGGTATTCTGGATCTGTTGCTTCCAGAAACATGGTCATCCTTACCTTCCATATGGGATATTCAGATGGTCTCAATATGGGAACTCTGATAGTCTCATATCGACTCTGAGTTGATGTCTTTGATGATTCCTCAGTTTTGGTAGGCTTAGTTGGAGTTTCTGTGTCAGACATGATTGTGTTTGGATCTTTAACTGTATGTGTGTTAACAGATAGCTCTGATACCACTTGTTAGGTCACACTTTCACTGTAGAGGGGGTGAATACAGTGTTTATTACAATCAAATCAAACTTCAAGAACTTATGTAACAGAAAACAAACTTTATTTAAACAATAAACTCTGTTACAATCTGGAACTGTTATCTCTCAGTGATGAACAAAATATCACGAGAGCTGCTAGAGTTATATTAAATAATATTCTCGATAATGATAACACTTATAGTGTAAACCCTATGCCTGTGTTTATATACTACACAGTTACAAGATATTCGCTAATTGATATGGAATATAATTCTGCTTCCTAAAATATATCAATCAGATATCTTCTATTCCAAGTATTCCATTCTTCACGGAATTCCTTCTTCATGCATATCTCTTCTTATGTTTATCTTGATCTTCTTAACTTTAATCAGCTACTGTCCTTATCTGATCGTCCTTCAGCACTTAAGTTCTGATATCTATCTCCTGATAACATAAGTACTGATATCCCTTAAGTTCTGACTTCCAGTATAAGTACTGATCAGTTAAGTACTGATTTGTTCTGTTCAAATAAGATCTGAAATCTAAACATAAAACATATTAGCCATGACATTATCAAATATATCTAACATATCCCTTTTTCAAGCTTGTTGCCTTATTGATGTTGCAACTGAGATCTAAGACATATCATCTCTTGATATTTATTCTTTGATCATATTTTCTTAAAGATATATACCATAACGATATAATTTTGATATTTTAGAATAATGGAATATCTCTTTTATATGAATATACGTGAAAATAATTTTGCTAGTTTGATTATTTTGACTTGATTTGGATCAATTAAAATCATGTCTTAATGGAGAGGATCTACGTGTATTTAAATTTTATGTTTTAATCATAAAAATACCAAAATAAATAATATATCAAAGATATCATTTCAATCTTCCCCTTTTTAGTATTTGCCAAATAAACATAAAATTTAAAATTTTCAAGTGTGTGCTTCCCCTTGGCGTATGCATGAGTTTTAAAAATATTTTTACACATACAGTTTGTGGGATTACTGTTTGATTCCTCTCTTAGGTAATTCCAACAAAAAATTGTTCGAGTATTCATATAAATATAGAAACATAATATTTCTACTAAAATTTCAAATTTCTTTTAACTCATATTCCCCTTTTGTTTGGGAGATATCAAAAAGTGTTTATCAGACAGTGTTTATCATGTAACAGCATTATCAAAAAGTGTTGGTTATACAGTGTTTATCAAGGTAAAAGCATTCTATACATATAAGCATGTCAAACATATTGTTTTTGCCTCTTTTAGATTTACTGTGCTTGATGATATGTAAGCTAGAGTATTGTATGAATAAATGAGGTGTAGTTTTATATCTCTAAAAGATAAGCCATGCATGTTTATTCAAAATTTGTTGCATAGAGAGGCATTGTAATTTATTTGATACATATAGTATGTGAAATTCATTTGTAGTTAAATATCTAGAGAAAAATGTGGTTATTCCTTTTGATTAGGCAGACATTAGTAACATCGGGTTGCCTTCTATTTAAGCAAATTGAGAATAATGTAGTGACACAGTTCTTTTTAACAAGATTTATATATAAGTTATATTTGTCCTTGTTTGCATGCATGTATTTTAGAAAAACAACTTAGTTTTTGTTTACACAATTTTAATGCTGTCTATCTGAGAATATAACCTGAATCTATTATTTGAACATTTAGAAGCATATATTTAACCAGTTTGTACAATAATTGATAGAAATTAATCTGAATACAAACCAAGTGCTGCTTCTTAGCAATAGTTACATGTTAAAGAACCTACTACAATATATCATTTTAGTAACTGCAAATAGAGTCGCAGAGTTTACACAATTGGATTGGCTAATACGATCTAGTTCCTTTCAATCATACAAACTACATGCTTTACACATTTCTTGAAGCTAATACATTCTATATAAAAGAGGCTAAACTGACTTATACAAACCATGCATCAAGTCTAATCCATTTAACTAATTACATAATCTGAAGAGCTATACCTGTTCTTACCTTGTCAAATCTGGATGCTTATAGCTTCGGGTTGGTTTTGAAGAGAAAAACACAACTGTATACTCTACTTACCTGGGGTTTGAATTTGGAAGGTGCAACTGATCAACACAGGTTCTATTCAGTTATTCCCAGTGGACTAACAATGAGATTTACAGAAGGGGGGTTGAATGTAAATCTCAAAACTTTTTCAAGTTTTGAGCAGTTTCTAAGGCTAAGTGTTTTTGGTGAGCAAATGTGTGTGAATGGCTTGAAGCTAATACAGACAGATATATATTCAAACACAAATGTAAAGAACACAGAGAACTTAAAAACTTTTCTGGTGGATTTGTTGTTCCACCAGAGATGTGTTATTTCAGAAAATCTGTGATTCAAAGAATTAAATCACAGCTGCTTCCTAGTACAAACTAGATGATTTTCTCTCTGGATTTTTCTAAACAGCTCTGGAAAATTCACATCTAATTACTAGCTGCTACTTGATTTATATATCACCAAGTTTACAAGTGAAGACAAATCTATAAAATACAATTAAAAAGGCTCTTCACATGTTTCTTCTTCATTTCTCTATCCAATGCAATTTAGGCTTAGCTGTTAATCTTTGAATACTTCCTTGTTTGCATCAGAATGGGAATGCTGCATTTTCTTGATTCCTCCTAGAGGCTTCCACATTCCAGTTTGTCTCTGTCAACCCATGTGCCTCTGTCAGCTTATGAATTGTCACTATCAACTGCTAATGAACGAAGCATCCGTTGAAGCTTTCATCCGTTGATGCCTTATCCGTTGAGGCTTTATCCGTTGAAGCTTTATCCGTTGATGCATTAGCAGTTGAAGTCTTTATCCGTTGAAGCACTTATCCGTTGATGGATATTATCCGTTGAAGCTTTAGAGACATCCGTTGAAGCTTTGTTTCTTATCCGTTGAAGGGTCTTCAATATCAGTTCATACTTCTTCACTTATACAAAATTACAAGGCATGAAATATTTACAATTAGCCCTCCTATTTGCATATCCACTAGTAGTCAACATGACTGATAATTTCCTACAACATCTAAGAATTACAACTTGAATCAAGAGAATGAAATGTGCTACAATACTAAACTTATTGCTAAGTAAAGCTACTCCTTCAACGGATAGCAAAAATGGTCTTATCCGTTGAGGCTACAAACACTAGATTTCTACTTAAGTGTTTTGTTTAACTTATCATCAAACTAATACACATATTCCTAACAATCTCCCCCTATTTATGTCTACTAGAACTGTAGGAATAAATTTGGTTTTAGCTTGATGATAACAAAACACTTGACAAATATATTAACTGTAATAAAGCAGAAATTCAAAAGTGCTGCAAAAATGTGTATGCTGAGATGGAATTGAAGAATTACATTATTTCCAAGGGTGCTCCTTTAGCCTGAGCAGATTAATTTCTTTTCCTTTGATCCCTTGTTTTCTTTCCTAGCCTCCTATCATTCTCCTCTATTTGAAGTTGAAGTTGTCTATAGCACTCAGCTTCATCTTCTTCATTGATGTCCAACTTAGATTGCATATCCTTGAGAGTTTCATTACTGGCAATCTTGAGCTGATCTTCAAGTCTGAAAAATCTTCTGACTCCTTTGTTGTCTCTGAACTCCATCAACCAATGAGGTGATTTGTGAACTGTAATTCCTCTTTCTTGAATGAGTAATATTCTAGGCAAGGCATTGGGCTCCCACCAAGTTTTCCTTATATTGGCAATCTTGTTGAGAATCTCAGTCTTGGCAGTCCTGGTAAAGCCAGAATCCCTTTGTATGGCTGAGTAGACTCTAACCAAGGTAGAGTAGCCTTCATTTAGAATCCTGTAGAGAGGCCAAGTTCTTTCCCCACTTCCTTTGTATTTGAACACTAGTCTTTCTGGTAGCTGTCTGTAGGCAGCTATTCCCCTTACTTCCTCCAACTCATCCAGATAGAGTTCAATGTCTGAAAATTCTTTTATGTCACAAATGTGAACATAATCATCCTTAGAGGCTTGTGGCTTAGGCTTAGGCTTCTGAGTGAATTTGATTGAGGTTTTAGGAGGTGTTGATTTGATTCTTCTTTTCTGCTTCTTTGATGGTGGAGAAGAGGTTAAAAAGGTGGGCAATTTGACGGTGTCCCAATCAATTGGTTCCTCCTTAGGAATGATTGTTTCACCATGAATGTTTATGAAGGGGTCAGGCACAATGGGTTCAGGAATAGAAGGTAGTGGTTTGGATTTTGATTGGGTTTCTTCAGTCTCATCTACCATCTTTCTCTTTGCATTGGCCTTCTTTCTGTTCCCTTTCTGCCATTTCTCTCTTTCCTTACTTCTTTCTTCCATATCATTATCAACCATGTCCCCCATACCTTCATCTTCACTTTTGTCTTTAATTTCTTTCTTTTCTTTAGCTTGACTTGACTTTAGCTGTTTTTCAAGCTTTGCTTGTGCTCTTTTGTCAGCCTTTAGCTTTTTGGCTTCTTCCTTCAACCTTCTGGTTTCTTCCCTCTTGGCTATTGAGAATTTGGGATGTCCTTGCATCACACAAATGCTCTTTCCCTCTCTAAAGATAATAGCCATGTTCTTCCTTTCAACCACATCCATGGTCTCTTTATGCTTTATGATACTTCCACCCAAAACCTTATCTTCATCAGGCTTTGGAAGAGGAAAATCCACTTCTTTCATCTGAGCAAGGCTTAGAGGATTCTTTGTAGAGTCCTTATTGGATCTGTTGTTGGGCTTGAGAACCATAGGTTTCATATTCTTGGAAGAAGTCTCTCCAACCTTATTCCTCCTTACTGGCTTGAGCTCCATAATAATTGGTTCCACCTTTGTGCTATGCTTCACATATTGTGATTTAGAAGTTGTAGAACCAAAAATTTGTTGCATCTTTTCATCAATTTTCCTCCTTTGCTCTTTGACTTGCAATTCAGCTGCTGCTATCTGGATTAAATCAATTCCATCAAGATTTCCTTTAATTTGAATAGTTGGAGAAGTGGTGATGGCAGGAACTAGCACTTGAGATATTTGAACTGTTGTTGATGGCTCTCCTTCCCCTTCCCTTTTATTCTCCCCCTTTTTGTTATCATCAAGGGTAGGGGTCAAGCCTTGTGCTTTTGCCAGCTGCATTAGTAGATTTGTCTGAGTTTGTTGATTCTGAAGAATGGTGACCATAGAGTCTTCAATGATCTGAACTCTGTCTTCCCACCTGGCCAGCCTCTTATCAGCATTAGATGCTTTCCTCAATCTCCCCAACAAATCTTGCATAGTACCATAAGGCATGACTGAATCCATCTTCTCAGCATTGTAGGATTTCAGATCAGCAATGTCCTGCTTGAGTTCATCCACACTTAGATTCTGTTTGAAATGCTGCAACTGTAAGAGATGCAGAGAGTCCAGATGAGCTTGAAGAATTGCATTGGTACCAGCATCTGTAGTCTCCTGAAGGGCCTTCTGAATAGTCATTACTTGCCTGACCAAAGTTACACCAAACTCTCCTGGTGTAGATGCATTTTCCCATGCCCAATCAGGTAGATCTGGAACAGAACTTGGGCCTGCTTCTCCCCCTAAGTTCATGCTCTCATCCAAAGAATTAGAGTCATCATCATTAGAATTTACTCCAAATTCTTCAGATGGCTCACCAGCTTGAGAAGGCTGCCTGTTAACAGCAGCTTTGTCTCTGAGAAGAGATTCTGAAGTGTGTACAATGTTTAAAGTCTGTTCTGCCTCCACATTGCCCTGAGCAGCCAATAATTTATAGGCTGGAATTGGGTGAGTAAAAGTGTCAGCATCCAAGGAAATGTTATCAATTACAGCTTTGTAATGTTGCTGAAATTGTCTTTCCTTTTCTGCATCATCCACTATCATTGACTCACTAGCAATGGCTGGATCCACCCTTATAGCTTCTGTACCTGCCTTTCTCTTATTTTCTCTATTTTCTTGCATCAGGGGCTCCCCTTGGCTTACACACACCCTCACACCCTCACCCTCACCCTCTAAGGTGGCACTCCCCTCACTAACTTTTGCCATGTTGGAAGAAATAGCATGCATATGGTGACTCTCAACCTCTCCTTTTGCCTGGGAGCAACCCAGCCTCTCACTCGAATTAGCACTCCCTTCCCTCAAACCTAAGAGTGATTATACAGTAACCATGTCCTCTACAGTTGGAAGTGTTTCTGTTATATGTGTAGAGACCATCAACGGATAGGGAGTATCCGTTGAAGTGGAAACTGATGGTATCAACGGATAACTGTTGTTAAGCTTATCCATCGAAGAACAACCAGTTGTCAACGGATAAGAGATATCCGTTGAAGAAGGAAAAGATGTAGATATTGAAAGTGACATAATTGTTGAATCTGTGTGAATTGATTTTAAGTGAGGTGACACAGATTCTTCAACTATATCTGAAAGAATTGGCTGATGATCCAACAAATCATCTAAAAGACGATGATCATCAAGTTTTGAGTGGGGCTCCTCCCTGAGTTTTAATGAGGGAGAATCAGGAATTGATGTGAATAACATATCCACATCCAGGAGGGTGATGGAGAGTTTGATGATTGATGTGTTTCTATTATGAGAGAATGGGGCTGTGACTCCACATTTACTAGAGTCATATCAAGCTGAATTTGAGAAGGCAAAGATACAGGTGGATGTATCTGTGCTGTGTATGCCCCCTGTGTGGAAACTAGGGTCTTGGCCTTCTTCTTCCTTGAAAAGGCTTTGATTGGTGAATGTGTGGCCTCAGTGTCCCTCCCTCTTTTGTTCTGTGTCCCTGGTTGGGGACTATTTTTAATAGCTGCATCCTTTTGGGAGGATGCAACTAGGGATGTGTTTGACTCCTTTTGAACCACCACAGTCTTTTGAGAGACTGTGGCTTGGCTGGCTGGGGTACCACTCACCTCTCCCACCTTATCCTGGGGGGTTTCTTGATGTTCACCCCTCCCCTCACCACTCACACCCTGTTCACTCCATTCAGGGTTTATGGTAGTTGTTACAACTGTTGTCTTTTGAGAAACAACAGAGGTGGTTTTCTTTGACTTGTGTTTTGAAATTTTAGTTTTGGTGGCTTTGGTAGGAACCTGTTTGGACAAAGACACAGATTCCATTGCCACACTGGAAGGCAAAGAAACAATGGGGTTGGAAACAATAGGAGTTATAGAAGTGTTTACCTCACTTACCTGTGGTGCATTCATGATTGACAAATATACCAATGGCACTTGGCTGTTGAGGTTGATTCTCAAAAGGTCTGCAAGGACCCTTTTCTCTTGTGCCCAGCATTTGAGTTTATTGTTCTCATTAGAGATAACCAATCCTTCAGAAACATGGTTAGCCAATAACATAAAGAATCTAACATAGTAGATGTTATGTGGTCTATTAGCTTTGTTACCTAATCTGGAACCTAATTTTAGCGTGACATAGTTGCTAAAATTAAAGTACCTATCAGAAACTAGCATATAGAGCATATTAACAAGAGATGAAGTTATGGCATCAAAATTGCTAATCTTCCCAGAGAAAACCTTGATAAAGGCATCTCCAAGAAAACTCCATTCTTTCCTAAGGCCCTTCCTTCTAATACTACCTAAACTAGCAGAATCAAAAGCATAGCCTATGGAATCTAACATAGCAGATACATCTTTATCAGTGTGTGGTGTCATGGCATTATTCTCAGGCAACTTAAAGCAAGACTGTATATCATCACAGTTAATGCAATAATCCTTACCTTTGAGAGAGAAGGCAATAGTCATATCTGTGGAGTTGAACTCTGCAGTTGTCCAAATCTCCTCAATCACCTCACATTAGATGGTTGGGGCTTCCAACATTGCATAGCTTAGTTTGCAGTTTTTGATGAAGTCCATCATCTTGTGATAATCAGGCTTCATTCTTTTCAACCAAGGCTACAAAATTATTCTTTTCATAAACAAATCCAGATTGAGACATAATTTTGACTACTGGTGCCATTGTTGTGAGTAGAGGTTGTAGAGAAAAACTTGAGAATTTTGGGAGAGAAGGAGAATAAAAATTGCAAGAAAGCGTAAAATGAAAATAAGAATTCAATGGGCTTTTATACTTTCTTGAATTAAAACGTAAATAAAATGATTAAATGATACTTTTAAATAAATTACAGCCGTTTAAGAATAAAGAAAACTGTAGAAATTCTGAAAGCTGCCTTTAATACAAATACATACAACAGTGTATATCTGTATTAACGGTTAAGTAAAAGAATCAACGGCTGTGACTCACTTAAAGTAACTGATGTGACACTTCAACGGATAAGGTAAATAGTTATCCGTTGATGATCAACACTATTTTATCTGTTGAGGGATAAAATTACCAGAAATGTATTTGTCTTTCAACAGATAATGAACATCCGTTGATAGAACAATTTTGGCTTTCAACGGATAGGGAATACCCGTTGATAGAATAAGTCTTACTTAAAGCCAACTTTGTTCTTGCAGCAAATTCATTTCAGGCTTCAAGGCAGATTATATAGAGGACATAAATTTATGAATTATTAAGCATACCTAGCTCACTTACTAATCTTGTGAATATTGATTCATCAAGTGGCTTGGTAAATATGTCTGCAATCTTCTTTTCACTTGGAACAAAATGAAGTTCCACTGTACCTTTCATCACATGTTCCCTAATAAAGTGGTACTTGATGTCAATGTGCTTGGTTCTTGAGTGCTGCACTGGATTTTCAGTAATGGCAATGGCACTTGTGTTGTCACAGAATACAGGAATTTTGTCAACAGTTAGTCCATAGTCAAATAGTTGATTCCTCATCCATAGTATCTGTGCACAGCAACTACCAGCAGCAATGTACTCAGCTTCAGCTGTTGATGTAGAAACAGAATTTTGCTTCTTGCTGAACCATGACACAAGCTTATTCCCTAGAAATTGACAGGTGCCAGTTGTGCTTTTCCTGTCTATTTTACAGCCTGCATAATCTGCATCTGAGTAGCCAATTAGATCAAAACCAGACTCTCTAGGGTACCAAATTCCTAGATTTGGAGTCCTTTTGAGATATCTGAAGATTCTTTTAATAGCCACTAAGTGAGATTCTTTAGGGTCAGCTTGAAATCTAGCACAGAGACATGTAGAAAACATTATATTAGGTCTACTAGCAGTTAAATATAAAAGTGAGCCAACCATGCCTCTATAACTTGAAATGTCCACAGACTTTTCAGCCTTGTTTAATTCAAGCTTGGTGGCAGTGGCCATGGGAGTTTTTGCAGATGAACAGTCCATTAAGTCAAACTTCTTTAAAAGATCATAAATATATTTAGTTTGACTAATGAAAATTCCACCACTAACTTGTTTAACTTGTAAACCAAGAAAATAAGTTAGCTCTCCCATCATGCTCATTTCATATTTACTTTGCACTAACTTAGAAAACTTTTTACAAAGCTTATCATCTGTAGATCCAAATATAATATTATCTACATAAATTTGAACAAGTATTATAGAGCCATTACCTAAAGAAAAGAGTTTTGTCAACAGTACCTCTTGTGAAGTGATTATCTAGAAGAAATTTTGACAAAGTCTCATACCAGGCTCTAGGTGCTTGCTTTAGTCCATAGAGTGCTTTCAACAGATAATACACATAGTCTGGAAAGTTTGGATCTTCAAATCCTGGAGGTTGGCTTACATAAACTTCTTCCTCTAATTCCCCATTTAGAAATGCACTCTTGACATCCATTTGATAGACTTTGAAATTGGCATGGGCTGCATAAGCTAGAAAGATTCTGATGGCTTCAAGTCTGGCAACTGGAGCAAATGTTTCATCAAAATCTATTCCCTCTTATTGAGAATAGCCTTTAGCAACCAATCTGGCTTTATTCCTTATGACAATGCCATTTTCATCCATCTTGTTTCTGAATACCCATTTTGTGTCAATAGAACTCTTATTCTTTGGCTTGGGTACCAGCTTTCATACTTTGTTCCTCTCAAATTGGTTTAGCTCCTCTTGCATTGCTAAAATCCAATATGGATCCAATAGAGCTTCTTCCACTCTCTTAGGTTCCTCCTGTGATAGAAAGCTACTATACAGATATTCATCTTGAGTAGCCCTTCTAGTTTGCACTTTAGATGTAGCATCACCAATGATCAGTTCAAAAGGGTGATTCTTGGTCCATTTCCTTTGAGGTGGTAGATTAGCTCTAGATGAGGTTGCCTCAGTATTGTCATGATGTGAGATAGAATGTTGATTGGTTGAAACTCCCCCTGAGTTGCTGATCCTTTGAAAGGAATTGGGAGCTCTATCAACTGATGAAGTGAATTGATTATCCGTTGACAGACTGTGATCAACGGATGCTTCATTATGAACTTCAACGGATGATGCACTTTATCTTTCAACGGATGCTGCATTGCTTCTTTCAACGGAAGCTGAATTATGACTTTCAACGGATGCAGCATTATGTGCATTATCCAAAGGCAGGTTTTGAATTCTTCTTGAGATGCCTTCTTCATCATTCTCATCTTCACTATCATCATAATATATCTCAATATTGTCAAATTTGAGTCCTTCATGATGTCCCTCATCTGTTAGTCCATCAATCTTTTTATCATCAAACACAACATGCACAGATTCCATAACAATGTTGGTTCTTAGATTGTAGACCCTATATGATTTTCCAGCGGAACAACCAACAAATATTCCTTTATCAGCCTTTGCATCAAACTTCCCTTTGTGATCAGATTGATTCCTTAAGATGTAACATTTACAACCAAAGACATGCAGAAAGTTTAAAGTTGGTTTTCTTCTCTTGAATAATTGATAGGGAGTCATGCCTTTTGCCTGATTGATTAGAGAAATATTCTGAGTGTAACATGCACAGTTAACAGCCTCAGCCCAAAAATAAGTTGGGAGTTTTGACTCTTCAAGCATTGTCCTTGCAGCTTCAATTAGTGATCTGTTCTTCCTTTCCACCACACCATTTTGTTGTGGGGTCCTTGGAGCTGAGAACTCATGCATGATCCCATTTTCTTCATAGAACAACTTCATGGTTGAATTCTTGAACTCAGTTCCATTGTCACTCCTAATATTCCTTACTTTGAAATCAGGATGATTGTTGACTTGCTTGATATGATTGATAATGATTTCACTAGCTTCATCCTTTGATCCAAGAAAATAAACCCATGAAAACTTTGAGAAATCATCTACAATCAGTAGGCAATATCTTTTCCTTGAAATTGACAATACATTGACTGGTCCAAAAAGATCCATGTGTAGAAGTTGTAATGGTTCATCAATTGCAGATTCAAGCTTCTTACTGAATGATACTTTCTTTTGCTTTCCTTTCTGACAAGCATCACACAGTCCATCCCTTGTGAATTCTACTAGAGGCATTCCTCTAACTAAGTCCTTTTTGACTAGATCATTCATTGTCTTGAAATTCAAGCGGGACAGCTTCTTGTGCCATAGCCAACTTTCAACTGAGCTTGCTTTGCTGAGAAGACAAGTAATAGATTCTGCATCTGTAGAGTTGAAGTCATCTAAGTACACATTCCCTTTTCTAACTCCAGTTAGAACAACTTTATTGTCCTTCTTACTTGTGACAATACAGGCTTCAGAATTGAAGGAAACAGTATTCCCTCTGTCACATAGTTGACTGATGCTCAATAAGTTATGTTTAAGACCATCAACCAATTCAACTTCATCAATGATGACATTTTCTTTTGAAATCAAGCCATATCCTATAGTGAATCCTTTGCTGTCATCTCCAAAGGTTATGCTAGGGCCAACTCTCTCCTTAAACTCTGTTAGCAGGGTGAAATCTCTTGTCATGTGTCTTGAACAGCCACTGTCCAAGTACCATAGATTCCTTCTTTTTCCCTGCACACAAAAAAATCAATTAAGTTGATTTTGGTACCCAAGTTTCCTTGGGTCCAGCCTTGTTAGTCTTTTTCCTAGACTTCATTCCTCCTGCATCTTTTGACTTAGTTAACTTTGGGTCAACCTTGATCTCAGATGTGGTTGGTTGAAGTGTAGGGTTAGTCACAGAATCATTTAGCACATTTAATTGAATTTGATAAGGCATAGATTGTGCAAACATGTTATTCCACATAGGCATATTGTATGGCATTTGAGGCATACTAAATGCAGTAAAATAAGGATTATTAATATATGGCATGTTTGCAAAATGTGCATGGGGATTCTGATGAGACATAACAGGCATAGCATGCAGAAATGACATAGACATGTTAGGCATGGAGGGATTTGAAGGCATGGGAGCATTTTTAACAGATTTGCAATTATTAGATAGGTGATTAACACTTTTACAATGAACACAGCTTTTTCTAGGAGCATACCTATCAGGTGTGTAATTGTTATGTTTATTAATCCCTACCTTCCCATTTATTTTA
Source organism: Apium graveolens (assembly GCF_009905375.1). Taxonomy (NCBI): domain Eukaryota; kingdom Viridiplantae; phylum Streptophyta; class Magnoliopsida; order Apiales; family Apiaceae; genus Apium; species Apium graveolens. The sequence continues at coordinate 204,131,513 of NC_133653.1, forward strand.
GATTTTCTTTTAGTTTCCTTCTTATCCTCAACCAACTTAAGCCTATTTTTCAGCTGATCTAAAGTCATGTGTCCTATATTCACCTTACTGGCATCTTTGGATGTGCTAGCTCCTTCTTTGACAAAGTTCTTGAGAGTTGAACCATCCTTCTTATTGAGATTTTTATTTTTGAAATTACTTGCCTGTTTTAATTGATGAGCCTTCAACGGATGCTCCTTTTTTTCCTTCAACGGATAACTTTCATCATCCATTGATTCCACATCCGTTGACAATCCATCAATTAATTCCAACTCCTTTTTGTTTTTCTTCTAGGCATCCTCACAGAATGATTCAATTCCCTGAACCTTGGCAATCTGAACACTAATATCCCTAGATGTTTTCCAGGCCTTGATTACCTCTTGCTCACTTTCTAACTGTTTAGAAAGAATTTCTACTTTCTTAACAGCTTCTTCTAGTTTACTCTCAACAGTCAAGCATTTAAGTTTAATCTTTTCAAGCTCAATTACCTGATCCTCTAACACAGCATTCCTATCACTTAAAAACACATTATTCTCTTTGATCCTAGTGTTTTCCTTGGCTAGTGATTTAAGGGAAACTCGCAAATGATATAATTCATTGGACATATCATTTATGGCTTCATTGTATTCATTTTTAGAAAGCTGAGAGAGATCAGTAGTAATTACCTGGTTACTTGATGAACTAGTTTCATTTTCATCAGAATTAGCCATCAGGGCTAGGTTGACATATTCCATATCATCATCTTCATTGACTCCATCTGCTGCCCAATCATCTTGAGTGAGAAAAGCTCTTTCCTTTTGTTTGAGCAAATCAAAATACTTCTTTTTGTAATCAACTTGCTCAAATTTCTTCTTATTAGAGGTTGGCTTCCTACACTCACTTGCAAAGTGTCCACTAATGCCACAGTTATAACATTTGAACTTGGATTTGTCCACCATGTTTTTGTTTGGCTTAGTGAATTTTGTATTTTTCCTGAACTTCATCTTTGCAAACCTCCTGGACAGAAAAGCCAGATGTTCATCAACATCATCAGAGTCATCCTGACTAGAATTGTTTTCATCCTCAGCTACTTGCTCTTTACCCTTGCTTGATTCTGATTTGCTTGTGCCAATTTTGAGACTTGGCATTGTCTTCTCCTCATTCCTGGCTCCAACCTTCTCACTGTCAGCTACAAGTGCAACTGATCCTCCTTTTCTCTTTCCCTTTTCCAACAGCTCATCTTGCTCCATCTCAAGTTCATATGTCTTCAAAATTCCATATAATCTTTCAAGTGTGAAGTCCTTATAATCTTGAGAATTTCTTAGAGAAACAGTCATAGGCTTCCATTCCTTTGGTAGAGACCTTAGAAATTTTAAGTTGGAGTCCTTGACTTGGTACATTCTGCCATACAGCTTCAATCCATTCAACAGTTTCTGAAATCTGTTGAAGGTATCATTCAATGATTCTCCTTCTTCAAAATGAAAATATTCATACTGTTGAATGAGAAGCTGCATTTTGTTTTCTCTAACTTGCTCAGTGCCTTCACAGATAAGCTGCACAGTATCCCAAATATCCTTAGCAGTTTGGCTGTTAATGACATTGTCAAACATATCTTGATCTAGGCCATTAAACAGAATGTTCATTGCTTTCTTGTCCTTGTGAACCTCTTCAATATCTTCAACAGTCCATTCTGCTTTTGGCTTGGGAATAGACTATCCAACAACAACTGTTACAGTAGCAGCTGTGGCCACCTTGTGAGGGATGTGAGGACCATTTTTAATGTAGTTGATGTAGCTTTCATCTTGAGAGAGAAGATGTAAATGCATCTTCACTTTCCAGTGATGATAGTTATCTCTTTCCAAGATTGGAATCTTTACACCAATATCCTTCTTACTCATGATGTTAGCGGAATAGATCTTTAAACTCTTTGTATGTTAAGAGCTTGCTCTGATACCAATTGTTATTCCCAGTGGACTAACAATAAGATTTACAGAAGGGGGGTTGAATGTAAATCTCAAAACTTTTTCAAGTTTTGAGCAGTTTCTAAGGCTAAGTGTTTTTGGTGAGCAAATGTGTGTGAATGGCTTGAAGCTAATATAGACAGATATATATTCAAACACAAATGTAAAGAACACAGAGAACTTAAAAACTTTTCTGGTGGATTTGTTGTTCCACCAGAGATGTGTTATTTTAGAAAATCTGTGATTCAAAGAATTAAATCACAGCTGCTTCCTAGTACAAACTAGATGATTTTCTCTCTGGATTTTTCTAAACAGCTCTGGAAAATTCACATCTAATTACTAGCTGCTACTTGATTTATATATCACCAAGTTTACAAGTGAAGACAAATCTGTAAAATACAATTAAAAAGGCTCTTCACATGTTTCTTCTTCATTTCTCTATCCAATGCAATTTAGGCTTAGCTGTTAATCTTTGAATACTTCCTTGTTTGCACCAGAATGGAAATGCTGCATTTTCTTGATTCCTCCTAGAGGCTTCCACATTCCAGTTTGTCTCTGTCAACCCATGTGCCTCTGTCAGCTTATGAATTGTCACTATCAACTGCTAATGAACTAAGCATCCGTTGAAGCTTTCATCCGTTGATGCCTTATCCGTTGAGGCTTTATCCGTTGAAGCTTTATCCATTGATGCATTAGCAGTTGAAGTCTTTATCCGTTGAAGCACTTATCCGTTGATGGATATTATCCGTTGAAGCTTTAGAGACATCCGTTGAAGCTTTGTTTCTTATTCGTTAAAGGTCTTCAATATCAGTTGATACTTCTTCACTTATACAAAATTACAAGGCATGAAATATTTACAATTAGCCCTCCTATTTGCATATCCACTAGTAGTCAACATGACTGATAATTTCCTACAACATCTAAGAATTACAACTTGAATCCAGAGAATGAAATGTGCTAAAATACTAAACTTATTGCTAAGTAAAGCTACTCCTTCAACGGATAGCCAAGATGGTCTTATCTGTTGAGGCTACAAATACTAGATTTCTACTTAAGTGTTTTGTTTAACTTATCATCAAACTAATACACATATTCCTAATATATTCTCAGTAAGTCCATCCGTTTTTCCTGAAGAGTATCAGATAGTGCACAAGTGCAAACTAAAGCCATAGTTATTATTAATATATTAATTCTGATTATAATAGAATACAATGTGCAGTACACATATAGAATAAAACTATTTTCTGTAATTTTCATTTTATTAGATAACCAGCAGTCTGAATAAGAGAGAGTATCATGACAAGCTAATTATGCTAATAAATCAACCTGGTTAGAGATCATGAATTGGAATCAACAGGTTTAAGAAATTAACAATAGTTTGAGAGTCATAATTTGCACAACACATTTATAGTATTTTAATTCCAATAATCATCTTGTCCCTGCATAAGTTAGATAATCATTATAATAGCAATGTCAGGAAGTATCACTTTGTTTGCACCAATAACTTAAACACAATGCAGATTATATTTACATGAAGCAAAAGTGTTCATATCAATCAGTGTGGTTCACTGATTAATTAGAACAAGGTTACGCACCTGTTTAAAGATTACAAAGCATTATGAGTGCATACACTCCATTAAGTTCAACCAAATTCAAAACAAAGTTAAAGTTACAGTCATTCATCAGAAATTCAAAGTTATTTTTCAAATTACACCAACAGAAGTACAATAAATCAAGCACATATTGCAGTATAGTACAAATTCATCCAAATTCAACAAACATACACAGATCACCCAATCACATTTCCATCAGCATCCTAAATATGAACCAAATCAGGAAGAGTTTGAATAAGTGGTCCCCTTGCATCCATACCTATGTCCTCTAACTCATGAACCATAGCTAAGTCATCAGAAATTGGAACTTGGAAGGCATTCATATTTTCTTCGTCAGTTATACAGTGGTCTCCTAGAGTAGATGCAGCTGGGTTCTCAACATATGCAATTCTATTCCTTCAAGACACAGTTACACCCTCTAGATATGTTACCTTTTCCTTAATCTCACTGTTTTTTGTTTTAACCCTCCTAAGTCCATTTTTAATTTCATTTATCATGACTCTGACAGACTCATAGTTAGAGAGGAAGACGTCTTCTTCTCTAATTATATGAGGAATCACAGTAGGTTCAAACTCTTGTGGTTCACAGTGCATGAAAGGAATTTGTGGCCTAATGTGCTCATTTGTGATGTGTGAATCACCTAGATTAGCAAATTTATCAGGAAGATGGATATTGCACATAAGAAAGAAACAAGTGATGAGGAGTCCATATGGCATGTATCCTACCAGATTAGCATTTATCATATTTAGAAGAATGACATTAGAAATGCTAAAATTGATTTTGTTGTTGTAAAGAAGATAAATCGGTTTAACATCATAAAAATCAAAGTATTTACTTTGAGTAGGTTTGGGCAGGACATTTGCCCTTATGATAAGTGCAAAATGCTGAAAAACTCCTTTAAAATGCTTAAAATAGATTCCACAGTTAACATCACAATGACCAGATGAAACATCAGACTCACACAAGACACCAAGCATAAGTTCATACTCAGCTTTATTGTACACAAACATGGAATAGATATCATGACAGGGCAATTCACATAAGTGCAGTGGAAGGTGTAGTGCCCTATTAAGACTCTTATTATCAATACAAATGACTTTCTTGTTCACAGTGGTTGTAAAATGCAAGACTCCCTCTACACCCTTAATTATATTTATATTACAATAAACTCACCCATGAGATGTATGAAGTATTGTCTACTCAAATGAAATACTAATCCCTCCTACTTAGCATGCCTAATGACCCTCTCCACTTCACCAGTTAAGTTCACACAAATACCAGGCTGAACATTCTTGACTAAGTGAAGGAAGTTCTTGGAATTAGAAGGGTTAGCAAGGTCTGGTGGTGGAGGCTTAGAGGTGTTAGGGTTTGTGTTTGTGTTTAGTTCTTGTCTTAGGTTTGATTTTCTGGTATAGACTCTGGCATGAAAGGGTTTGGCTGGTCTAGGGTTTGGAGAGTGAGGAACTTGAAATTTCCTACTCTAATAGAAGGGAATAGTGTGATTTTTGAAACTTTTTTTGTGGTTTCTTGGATGAGATGGCCTTTGGTGACTGTTTCTTAGGTTTGAAGGGTTTACATTTTTGAATGATGAGGATTTGTGGTGAAGAAACTGTTTCTTTTCCATATCTTCCGGCAGATATGAATTTGTGATGGTTGGTCTTGACTTAGGGTAGAATGGCCTAGCATTGGGTTCATAACTGATGAAGTGAAGTATGCAAATGAGCTGTGTTTGTGTGTGAATGCAGCAGATGTAAATATGAGTATATAAGCATGCACATAGCATATAATTGAATATCAGTTAGGAAAATAATTTTCTGTAAAGTAGCTTTTACTGTTTATGAACAAAGATTTTCATTACATGCAATTTGCAAAGAGTTGATGTGCAGAGGCATGGTTTGCATAATTCCAGATCCTAGGTATGTGTATAATGCAGCTAAGGTATGATGTGTGATAGCTGACATATGCAAATAGTGACAAATAGTACTAGAAAATACTGTTTTGGTACTTTTAGAAGTACAAAAAGTACACAGATTTGGGAGAATGTGTGATATAAAGGTGAAATGCAACTCACTCTACAACATAGAACCTAGCAAGTGACAAACAATGCATTTAAGAATGTTCAGTTTTTGAGAAAAGATCAGTGCAGAAAAGTTGTCACCTTTTGAAAGCATTTAATTTTCTGAAATATTTTAGTTTTAAGAAGGAATGTCACATTTATTTCTTAAGACATATTGTTATTAATGAGATGCAACCAAGAGAATGTTATGCACATTTATCACAGAACAATGCATCTATATTAATGCACAATCATTTTTCATTTAATTCAAATAGCATTCAAGGTAACACAACACTCACAGAATAATCAGGATACAAGTAACAACATATATAACATATTAACTGCAATGATTTTAACTGAATTTTCACCTAGAATTCTAAGTGGCCATTAATCACAACAGTGATCCAGATACAGGGATGCTCAAGGCTCCCCTGCCAAGTCTTTCTGTGAGGGCTGGTGTGTGAGTGATTAATTTTATCTTTGTTAATCTGAGATTACACAAACCAGTCTTGATTATACCTTACCTGAGTTCTTATGACTGCACAAGCAATTGTAAAATGCATAATATAGTAAACATTGTTGCACTCAAGTTCACAGATCATATATATTCAAGTAAGTATGATGCACATAGACTTAGTACAACTTTCAATAGACAAGTATAGATTGAAGTTTAACTAGACAGTTCTTATCCAGATATATAGTATTCAGCTCAAAATAGTAATCATGACAGCTTGCATATATTAAGGTGTTTAGATATGAAAAAAAATTGTTTACTATATGAAGAGCTTTTATTTATACAATTTAGGGCACATACTTATATAGACTGATTACTTGATTAATATCTTAGTAAGTATAGGTTAATCAGGTAGATTTTGAATAATCAAGATTTTATCAAGGACAATCATAGATAACATATAAAGAGTCCAGTTCGAACAAGCAAGCAAGACTGTCAATTAATAGCATATACTTAAGTATATATTTTAATTCAGTATTCCAATTATCATACATTCAATCACATTTTATCATTTAAGAATTGACAATCCAGGTTCAATTTTTCACTAGGCTTTATTATGATATTAGTATTAATATTATCTGAATTCAAATTATGTCACAACACAGAGTCATACTATATCTTAGCATTAATGCACATAGATCACATAAGGTTCAGTTTTGCACAGTCTTAGGATAATCACAATGACTTCACAATTGTCATAATCAATTAAGCTTGCACCTAGTTTAGTGATACTACGTCCTTAAGTAGGTCTGCAGGTTCTATCATTCATAACTACTATTTGATCAGTTCTTTTACCAAAAATCTCTCACACAAATATTAAATTACAAAAACTTTTCTTGAATGAATAGAAACCAGTCAAACTATCACATTACATAAGAGATATTAAGTGAAATTTCCTCAGAAATACTGTTGGATTTTTAAATGCAGCGGGGCGTGGAAAAACACTTTTACACATACAAAATCCAAATAAAAGCATATAAATCATGAATAAAAATTCGAGGGATCGAATCTAACCTTTTAAAATAATTCGGAGACAACGATCAGAGATCCTTAGCAGTTGCTCCTCAAGTGTGAAGCACTCCACCGGTATACACCAAGAAAACGATGTTAAGGAGGAGGAAGGAGGTGGAGAGAATTGGGTTTTCCAAACTTTTTGGGTTTTCGGGTTTGATGTGGGTTCAAATAAAATAGGGTCTATAATAGTGTATTTATAGGCAAAATTTTCAGCTGAAATTTTCCCATAAATATTATTATTATTATCCCATTTATTATTCTCATTAATAATTAAAATACCTTTTAATCATTAATCCTTTTTCTAAACACTTCAGAAATAAATCTCTCTCTTGATTTAATTTCCAAAAATTAAATCCTTTAATTAATAATATTAAGAACTTTTTTTAATTAATTTATAATCAATTAAATCTCATTTAATCAATTATTAAATTTGCCAATTAATTATTTATTTCAAAAATAAATAATTATTAGCCATTATTAATTAATTCCTCCACCATTAAATCATTCTCTTTTTATGGTATGACCCTGTAGGTTTAATATTAAGCCGGTAGTATAAATAAATAATAATAAAACTATTTTATCATTATTTATATAAATTCTCTAATTTATTAAATATGATTAATTAATTAATCACATTTATTCTACATCGTGAGTGATGCTTCTCAACATATCGCGACTATCCGGATAATATGAATTCACTGCTTAGAATACCAAGAACCTGTCAGTGAATAGTTACCGTACAATAAACTCCTTCTACCCTATAATGTCCCGATTAAATACAAGGCATGGATCTCGTGTCAAGCCTATATAATTCAATCACTTGCTTACCATTTACTATGCATAGTTCTATGCAAATTAGAAACTCCTTTCTAATTTCATTCACTCTGGCCAGAGATTCTTGAACTAGCATAAATGGATCAGCCTTGAACATTCGCTTCCTTCACTGGAAGGGGTAGATCCTTTATTGATCATACACTATCTTCGTGTACAAATTCCTATACCCAGAAGAGCCCTAATAATTGTCCCTGGAGACTAAGAACTAAACCAAAGCATAGTTCAGTGTACACAAGATGACTATGATGACCTCAAGTCTAAGGATACTTGTACAATTATCACTATGTGAACAACTGCTGACACGTGAGTGAACTCCATCAGTTGTTCAGCTGTGCGAGTCATGTTCAGTGAACTTATTCCATAATAAGCACCTACATACTAGCTATAGTGTCACCACACAAATGTCTATGAGAACAGACATCCTTCATAATGAAGCAAGCATAGTATGTACCGATCTCTTCGGATTATTAATTACCAGTTAGTAATCCTATGACCAGGAACTATTTAAGTTTAGAGTTATCATCTTTTTAGGTCTCACTATTATGATCTCATCATAATCCATAAAAAGCTTTACTCTAAACTATGGTATATCTTATTTAAACACTTAAATAGATAAAGCCCGTAATAAAAACAAAATAAGTCTTTATTAATATCAATGAAATCAAAACAGATTACATAAAAATTATTCCTAAATCCTAATACACGATTGGACTTAGGACATATTCCTTTCAATCTCCCACTTGTACTAAAGCCAATCACTCTGGTATCTAATAACCATCTTGACGATCAAAATGACTTTCATAAAGTAGCTTTGTGAGTGGGTCTGCTATGTTGTTATGTGTGTCAACTCTAATTCAATACAATATAAGAAATTTTACCGCGCTCCCACTAACCCTTTTGTAGACGCATGGTTCATCTGCGTTTTTGATAAAATCAAACTCTTTGATTGTCTCATCAAAACGAATGTTCCATCTTTCGAGAAGCTTGTTTTAAACCACATATGGTTCGCAGCAGCTTACACACTAGGTTTTCATTTCCCTTGGAAAGAAAACCATCTGGCCATCTGCCAGATTTCATAGTCGCAGTAAGCAGCATTCGCAAGCAAAATCCGAACTGATTTTAACAGGGCTACGGGTAAAAGGTTTCATCAAAGTCAATCCATTGCCTTTGTTTGAATCCTTGTGCCACAAGCCTGGCCCTAAAGGTCTCCACCTGGCCATCTGCTATAATCTATCTTTTGTATACCGTATACATAGATTCTATTCTGGATTTTATGGCACTATGCCATTTCTCTGAGTCAACACTACTCATAGCCTCATTATAGGTTACAGGGTCGTCATCATCAATGATCGACAACTCATTGTCATTCTCAATGACAAGGCCATATTACCTCTCAGGTTGGCGAGACACTCTCCCTGACCTACGAATGGGCTATTCCACAAAAGTTTGTTCAGTCAGAACAGGTGTTTCCACTTGATCCGTAGTAGTTTGTGCTTCTTGAACTTCATCAAGTTCAATTTTGCTCCCCCTGTTTCCTTCAAGGATAAACTTCTTTTTCAAGAAGGTAGCATGTCTGGAGACAAACACCCGATGATCGGTGTAAAAGTAATACCCTAAAGTCTATTTAGGATATCCCACAAAACTACATTTTACGGATCGATATTCTAGCTTATCTGGGTCAACTTTCTTGACATAAGCTGGATATCCCCAAATCTTAACGTGTTTAAGACTCGGTTTCCTTTCTTTCCATATCTCATACGAAGTTTGAGGAACAGATTTTGGAAGGCACCATATTCAGTAAATATGCTGAGGTTTCCAATGCATAACCCCATAGGAATACTAGAAGATTTGCATAGCTCATCATGGACCGAACTATGTCTAACAAAGTTCGATTTCTCCTTTCAGATACCAATCTGGAGGAGTCCACTGGGAGACTATACCATTTACTTTGAGATAATCTAGAAACACTCCATTAAAGTATTCACCACCTCGATCTGATCGAAGTGTTATAATACTATGTTTGGTTGTTTCTCCACTTCATACTTATATTCTTTGAACTTTTCAAAGGCCTCAGACTTGTGTTTCATCAAACACATATCCGAATCCAGATCTATTATCCATGAAAGTAATGAAGTATGAAAATCCACCCATGGCTTGCGTAGACATTGGTCCACATACATCTGTATGTACCATTCCTAGAAAATTTGCAGCCCTCTCTCCATGTCTACTAAATAGAGACTGTAATGCCAATATAAAGTGATATTTTCATCATCCCTTTTCTTTTATTAGTTTGTTCAATCTGAAATAAATTATGTCACATACATACAGACCATTATTTAAAGCACCACGTCCATAAAGAATATTATCTCTAAGAATAGAACATTCATTATTCTCAATAATAAATGAAAATCCAGCCAAGTCTAACATGGGAATAATATTCCTCACAATCGAGGGAACAAAATAACAATTATTTAAAACAATAGTCTTGCCCGTAGGCTTATGTAAATGAAATGATTCTACATCTTGAGCAGCAACTCTTGCTCCATTTCCCATCAGTAGAATCACCTCCTCTTCCTCAAGAGTCCTACTTCTCCTTGGTCCCTGCAACAATTGCAGATATGAGAACCACAGGCGGTATCGAATACCCAAGTAGAAATTTGATTTAATGACATATTCACTTCTATCATGAACATACCTGAATCAGAAGCGATAGTCTCACTACCCTTCTTCTTCTTCAATTCTGCAAGGTAAACCTTGCAGTTACTCTTCCAGTGCCCCACCTTGTTACAGTGAAAGCAAACAATTTTGCTCTCGGGCTCTTCAGCTTTTGGTGGAACCGGCATTTTCTCACCTACTTTCTTCTTCTTGGAAGAGTTCCTCTTCCTTTTCTTAGGATTGGAACCTTCACCAATTAGAATAACAGAACTCTTCTTAGGGGAAAATTCGATTCCGCAGTCTTCAACATGTTGTGGAGTTCAGGCAGGCTGACATCCAACTTATTCATGTGAAAGTTCACAACAAACTGCGAGAACGAACTCGGAAGCGATTAAAAGACCAGGTCTTGGCTCAGCTCCCCATCCATGACAAAACCAAGTTGTCCAAGACGTTCAATCAAATTGATCATCTTAAGTACATGGTCATTCACAGATGATCCCTCAGACATCCTACAACCGAACAGCTCCTTCGATATCTCATATCGAGCTGTCCTCCCCGCCACATCATACAACTCTTGTAGATGCATGAGGATAGTGTGAGCATCCATATGCTCATGTTGCTTCTGTAGCTCAATGTTCATGGAAGCTAGCATGATGCATTGAGCAACATTTGCATCATCTATCCACTTACGATACACAACATGTTCATCATTATGTGCATCACTAGCAGGTTCAGTAGGCTTAGGTGAATCAATCACGTATTCCAGCTTCTCAATCCTGAGAACAATTCTCAAGTTTCGAAGCCAGTCAGCATAATTAGGACCAGTCAATTTGTGAGCATCTAGTATGCTCCTGAGTGATAGTACAGAAGACATAACGTACAAAGTAAATCTGTAAATGATAAACACATAACAACACTTAGCAAATATTCAATTTCATTTTAAAACACTACATGAATCGGGTCTTTATTCATAAGTGGCTCCCACTAGTTTATCTAATTTATTCAACCCCCTACGTGAAAAATTAAGCATTCATAATGCTAGTGGGAATAGGGATCCTACATTCCATTACACGACCCCGGCTGTAGCATGAACCGCCATGTAATGTTCAATAGGCAGACAACTCTTGTCCATTACATCTCATGTTATTCCCTAATCAAACTTTAGCCTCTTGAATAATTGAGTCTCGGCTGTAGCATGACAAACTCAATATTCTAAGTCAAGTCTAACCCAACATTCCGTACAGTTGAATCAGTCCCCAAAGGCCCACGGCTGTAGCACGTACCGACCTTTAGATTCTTATTCAATGTACACATCTCTATGTAATAGACAAGTATTTCTTATTTCGAAATCAAAGCCCTCGGCTGTAGCATGAACCGACAATGATTCAAAAATAAGAACTACTTTCTATCATGTTGGAAGGCTCTGACCGACACAAGCCCGTTGTGTCATTGGCCAATTACTACTTGATATTATTTAATTTTAGAGGGATTATATTACGTTACAATTATAATCATATTATAAAGAGATTCTTTCTTTAAATTAAATATTTCAAATCAATAATCAATAATCAGATGATTCCCAGATCGGGTGGAGCATTGTCAAGAGGCGTCACTTAATAACCCTTTCTTACAGATAAAAATCTGTTGTTGACAGAATCATCCTTTCTCTCATATCGAAAATTCATATTCAATTACGTGTTTCACAAATACAAGAATCTCATGATTGTATTCATAATATTGTTCTTAAGGTTATGAAACAATTTCACTATACTAGGTTGTCTAACAAACGCCTTATATTCATTTAAGTTCACCTAAATCTATCATCGCATGATAAACTATGCATATATCACATATATAAACATGAATAAACATCAAGGTAGGCATGTTACATCATCTAGCACATTAGTCTAAGCATTATACATCTCTATGTATCACATGAAGCATTTAAAATCAATTCAAACGATCAAAAACAGCTTTAAAACACTTCATAAAATATAAACAGTTCAAAACTTTTATATAAACTAAAATTGATCACTCCATTAGATCCGTCTCGGAAAAATGAATCCAACGGTATATTGCACGCCCAAAACGGAGTTACGAAACTCCCAGAAAATCAATTTTAAAATCAACAGACGGGCTGTAACGCATTACAGGAACGCGTTACAACCCTGTAACGCATTCCGGTGATGCGTTACACGCCTTTTAAGCCATTAAAGGGTGTAACGCATTCCATGAATGCGGCACAGGTGTGTAACGCATTCCCGGAATGCGTTACACCCCTATTTTTTTTTCAGCGGCCGCCTGACATCTCGCCTCGAACTCCGCGCCTGACAGCTGACTTCTCTGTACCTTTCTTCTTTCACGCAGCAATAGACAGACATGCAACAGCCGCAGATGTGCAGATGATATAAATATATATATATATACATATAATTATACTTATTAAATTACGAATTTAATTACAATAACTTCAAAAATTCATAATAAAAAATCTATACATCATAAAATTATGAAAAAAATACCCAGACGATCTACAACACTTGTAGAACCCAGATCAACATTCAAAATTATTATGAGAAACGATTTCTCATCAGACAAAAATAATTCATGATATAACTTGTAAAAATCATAATTAATTCATACAAGCACATAAAATTCTGAAATTTTTACCACAGATCTATAGGCATACAACCTATGCTCTGATACCATTGTTGGATTTTTAAATGCAGCGGGGCGTGGAAAAACACTTTTACACATACAAAATCCAAATAAAAGCATATAAATCGTGAATAAAAATTCGAGGGATCGAATCTAACCTTTTAAAATAATTCGGAGACAATGATCAGAGATCCTTAGCAGTTGCTCCTCAAGTGTGAAGCATTCCACCGGTATCCACCAAGAAAACGATGTTAAGGAGGAGGAAGGAGGTGGAGAGAATTGGGTTTTCCAAACTTTTTGGGTTTTCGGGTTTGATGTGGGTTCAAATAAAATAGGGTCTATAATAGTGTATTTATAGGCAAAATTTTCAGCTGAAATTTTTTCCCATAAATATTATTATAATTATCCCATTTATTATTCTCATTAATAATTAAAACACCTTTTAATCATTAATCCTTTTTCTAAACACTTTAGAAATAATTCTCTCTCTTGATTTAATTTCCAAAAATTAAATCCTTTAATTAATAATATTAAGAACTTTTCTTAATTAATTTATAATCAATTAAATCTCATTTAATCAATTATTAAATTTGCCAATTAATTATTTATTTCATAAATAAATAATTATTAGCCATTATTAATTAATTCCTCCACCATTAAATTATTCTCTTTTTATGGTGTGACCCTGTAGGTTCAATATTAAGCTGGTAGTAGAAATAAATAATAATAAAACTATTTTATCATTATTTATATAAATTCTCTAATTTATTAAATATGATTAATTAATTAATCACATTTATTCTACATCGTGAGTGATGCTTCTCAACATATCGCGACTATCCGGATAATATGAATTCACTGCTTAGAATACCAAGAACCTGTCAGTGAATAGTTACCGTACAATAAACTCCTTCTACCCTACAATGTCCCGATTAAATACAAGGCATGGATCTCGTGTCAAGCCTATCTAATTCAATCACTTGCTTACCATTTACTATGCATAGTTCTATGCAAATTAGAAACTCCTTTCTAATTTCATTCACTCTGGCCAGAGATTCCTGAACTAGCATAAATGGATCAGCCTTGAACATTCGCTTCCTTCACTGGAAGGGGTAGATCCTTTATTGATCATACACTATCTTCGTGTACAAATTCCTATACCCAGAAGAGCCCTAATAATTGTCCCTGGAGACTAAGAACTAAACCAAAGCATAGTTCAGTGTACACAAGATGACTATGATGACCTCAAGTCTAAGGATACTTGTACAACTATCACTATGTGAACAACTGCTGACACGTGAGTGAACTCCATCAGTTGTTCAGCTCATGTTCAGTGAACTTATTCCATAATAAGCACCTACATACTAGCTATAGTGTCACCACACAAATGTCTATGAGAACAGACATCCTTCATAATGAAGCAAACATAGTATGTACCGATCTCTGCGGATTATTAATTACCAGTTAGTAATCCTATGACCAGGAACTATTTAAGTTTAGAGTTATCATCTTTTTAGGTCTCACTATTATGATCTCATCATAATCCATAAAAAGCTTTACTCTAAACTATGGTATATCTTATTTAAACACTTAAATAGATAAAGCCCATAATAAAAACAAAACAAGTCTTTATTAATATCAATGAAATCAAAACAGATTACATAAAAGTTATTCCTAAATCCTAATACACGATTGGACTTAGGACATATTCCTTTCAAATACAACTTTAGTTAATTCAATTTATTAAACATGATAACATACATCATTGTTTATTTTTAGACCTTAATACACAGAGAGCACATATTTCCTAGCTTCCAAAAGCTGTTTCTTAGTTGTAAAATAAAGTTTTGTTAATCAAAAAACCACAAGCCCCTTAATTAAGTACAAGAATTAATTTTCCAATTTATTCATTGAAGTAGTTATACCCTTATCTTGATTATATATCAAAAGCAACATGAACCACATTCAAATCTATACTCCCTACTCGAGTATACCAAAAACATTCATTAATCATACTCGAATTTTAACAAAAAAAACTTGAATCACATTCAATTTTAACTGGAATATATCAAACACATCATGAACTTCATTCGAATTTTACTTAAATGTATCAGAAACATAAACCATGTTCGGATTCGATATAGCACAAATAATAATCACAAGTCATATTCCGGTTTATGCTCTCAATTTGAATAAGATCAACAATCAATCACATGCGAACACTCCTAATCACAGATTCACAAAAATTCAAGTATGAACATCACAATCTCACAATTTTAAGGGATTAATTGGAAGAAATTAACTCTTATCTGAGCCTATAGCCTGGCCTGGCTATTAGGACTTACCTGGTTGACTCAGTCGAGGACTGAGTCAACTTTCAATGCACTGATTTAAGCCACATGCACCTCTGATTTAGCCTCTTGGGGTTGTTTATTCAACCATTCCACTCGATACCAGTCTTCTCATGTCATCTAAACTAAAAGAACAAGTTAGGGTTTCATAAAATCGGAATCAAAAGTGAAGTTTTAGGTATATATAGTTAGATATATATATATATAAATCAAAATGATATAATGTTCAATTTGATGATTCTCGATCGATTTATGTATTAATCGTCTATTTTTATCATCAAAATCACTTTGATTTACCAACCCAAACAAGATTATTCATTAATCATATGTTCCTGACTACGAATAATAGAATATAAGTATATTAACTGATGAATTTCATCGAGAATCGAAGAATAATCGAAGAAATATAGATCTAGGGTTTTAGAGAATCAGAGAAGAGGCGAGAGGCGAAAGAGTAGGGTTTCAAATGAACCGTGTAAATGATACTGTACACAAAAATGTTTATATATATATTTTAGTAATTTAATGGCTGCGATTTGATCAATTATATGATCAACGGTCCAGATGCTAGGATTTTATCAAATTGGGCTTTAAAAACTACAAATGGGTTGGGCTTTTGGTTTTATGACTGGGCTGTTTGAAATATATATATATATATATATATATATATGTGTGTGTGTGTGTATGTGTGTGTGTGTGTTAAAAGCATATGGGCTTGATAATGAATTGGGCCGGACATAATTTTTGTTTGGGCCGGATACAACACATATAAAATTAACCCAGAGAATATATTTATATAATATTTTTGTAAAAAATATTTTCCAAAATATCCATATATATATAATAAGATTATATATTGATATATATAGTTATATCTTATGATAATATAAAAAGCCTTGAAAAAATATTAACTCAGAATAGTTTTATTTTCCCGGTTAATCGAAGCTGTTTAAGATCTCATTAAATCCGATCAATAAATTTCTTTATTGACAAATCTGAATTTACGAGGCTTAACAACATGATCGGGAAAATATCTTTTTCGTGAGATGGCTTAAATAAACCCAAAAGATAGATAATATGATTTTTTCATTGTCTATCTATTTTATTGATTCCAGCATTCTTAAATCTAGACGGAGTTGAGTGAATCTTTCGGAATTCAATGGTTTCGTGAATATGTCAACGAGATTAGACTCAGTATCTATGTGAGTCATTTATATCGCCTTTACTGACATGATCGCGTAAGAAGTGATGTCTCACATCTATATGTTTAGATCTTGAATGTAATACATGATTTTAGCTAAGATCAATAGCACTCGTATTATCACATAAGATAGAGATCACATCAAACTTTATATTATAGTCAGCTAGTGTTTGCTTCATCCACAATATTTAAGCACAACACTTCGCAACTGCTATATATTCAGCTTCTGTTGTCGAGATGGATACGAAATTTTGTTTCTTTGAAAACCAAGAAACTAGGCATCCACCGAGAAACTGACAAGTACCACTAGTACTTTTTCTGTCGACTAAATGCCCGACATAGTCTGAATCAGAAAAACATACTAAGTCAAATGGTATTCCTTTTGGATACCAAAGACCAACATCAATGGTTCCTTTAAGATATCTCAATATCCTTTTTACCGCGGATAAATGAGATTCTTTTGGTCCTACTTGAAATCTAGCACACTTACAAACACTATATTGAATATCGGGACTACTTGCAGTGATATAGAGCAAGCTACCAATCATTCCCAAAAAATTTCTTTGTGTCTACAAGAATTCCTTTTGGATCTTCCGTTAATTTATCAGATGTAAACATAGGAGCAGAGATGGGTTTGGCATTCTCCATTTCAAATTTTTTCAACAATTCTTTACAATATTTTGATTGAGAGATATGGATGCCTTCATCAGATTGCTTTATTTACAATCCTAAAAGGAAGTTTAATTCTCCCAACATACTCATCTTGAATTCTTTACTCATATTATCAGAGAATTCTTTACATAGTGCATCACTTATTGTACTAAATATGATGTCATCTAGTATATTTGTACGAGCAATATATCATCTTTTTCTTGTCTCGTAAATAAGGTTTTATCGGCCGTTCCCATTTTAAATTTATTTTCTATAAGGAACTTGCTCAACCTTTCATACCAAGCTCTTGGGGCTTGTTTTAACCCGTATAGGGCTTTATATAATTTATAGACATAATTTGGATGGTTTGCATCTTCAAAACCGGGAGGTTGTTTTACATATACTTCTTCTTCTAATATCCAATTTAAGAATGCAGATTTCACATCCATTTGGTATACTTTGATATTTTTATGACATGCATAAGCCAATAATATTCGAATTGATTCAATTCTTGCTACCGGTGCATATGTTTCATCAAAGTCTATACCTTCCATTTGGGTATATCCTTGTGCAACTAATCTTGCTTTATTTCGAACTACCGTTCCATTTTCATCTAATTTATTTTGAAATACCCATTTTGTAACAATTATAGAGGTATCACGAGGCTTTGGGATAAGTTCTCAAACTTTACTATGAGAAAATTGGAGTAATTCCTCTTGCATTGCAGAGATCCAATCCGCATCTAATAAAGCCTCTTTTGTGGTCTTAGGTTCTATCTGAGATAGAAAACTAAGATGATTCACAACGTTTTGAACTTGTGACCGCGTTTAAACTCCCTTCCTTAAGTCTCCAAGAACATTATCTAGTGGATGACTTTTTATAGTAGGAATTGCTTTGGGAAGTTCATCTTCCTTTTCATCTAATTCTAATGGATTTTTGTGAACGGGAGTCCCGATATCCATATTTTTGAATTGTCGAATAATATTTTCAATATCATTTTGTTTAACATTTTCTTGGTCAACAAGATCTTTATATTTCACAGGTTGTTTACTTTCATCAAATGCCACATTCATTGATTCTTCCACCATGAGCGGCTTTAGATTAAACACTCTATAAGCTTTACTATTATTCGAGTATCCAAGAAATATACCTTCATCCAATTTCAGATCAAATTTTGTAAGGTATTCATTTGAATTTAATATGAAGCATTTGCTTCCGAATACTCGAAAGTAGCTTAACTTCGGAGTTTTGCCAAAATAGAGCTCATAATGAGTCTTTTGATTTATAGGTCGTAGCAAAACCTGATTAAGAATATGGCAAGCCGTTGACATAGCTTCGGCCCAAAAATATTTAGGTCGACGATATTCATTTAGCATTGTGCTAGCCATTTCTTGGAGTGTTCTATTTTTCCGTTCAACTACACCGTTTGATTGTGGAGTATATGGAGCGGAAAAATTATGTGTGATGCCATGTTTATCACAGAAGTTGGTAAAATTGGAATTCTAAAATTCTTTATCATGATCAGTCCTTATTTAGACTATGGTTTTATTTTATTGATTTTGAATCTTTTTACATAAAGAAGAGAAGGATTCAAAAGCGTCACTTTTGGCTTTAAGAAATTCCGTTCATGTAAATCGTGAATAATCATCGACGATTACCAACGTATATGAGCAACCTCCAAGTCTTTGTATAGGAACCGGACCAATAAAATCCATATATAATAGCTCGAGAGGTCTTGAGGTAGATACCATGAATTTTGCTTTGTGAGAGGCTCAAAGTTGTTTACCAATTTCGCAAGCTTCACAAGTATGATATTTATGATTGTTTAGCTTAGGTATACCTCATACATGGTCTTTAGTTGATATATTCTTTATCAACTTCATGTTGGCATGTCCTAATCTTTTATGCCATAGCCATGGATCATCATTTATAGTGATTAGGCATACGCTCACTTGCTTGCTCATGTCACAAGTATATACATTCTTATTTCGAGGGAAAGTGAGGACCAACTCTCTGGATTTATCAAGAATTGAATAATGAGTAGTGTAGAAAATTACCTTGTATTCATTGTCGTATAACTGACTAATGGAGAGAAGATTATACTTTAATTCAGTGACTAATTGAACGTCGGAAATCTTAACTTTATCATTACCGATATCTCCGATGCCGACAATGTTTCCTTTGCTATTATCTCCAAGTGTTACGTTCCTCGCAGTGACCCTTTTAATGTTGTTCATGAGTGACTTGCTTCCGGTCATATGTCTTGAACACCCACTATCAAGGTACCATATGTCTTGTTTTGTGGCAAGACAAACCTACAAAACCGATTAATTAAATTTATAGGTACCCATTTGTCTTGAGGGTCCTGGGGTTAGTACATCATACATAACATTTGATTTTTCATGGAAAAATCTAGGCATATTATACTTATCATTAGGAACATAAAAATTTCTAGATTCATAATGCATAGTTTGAGGTTGATAATACCTAGAGCTAGCATGAAATCTAGGAGGATCATAATAAATAATAGGTCTATTATTAGCATGGTAATTTTCATACACATTCCTACTGAGAGGTTATTGTCTTCTAAATGCATTACCATTGACATGATATTTTATGTTTCTATCTTGAAACATGGGAGGTTGATGAGACCTTTGTTGTATTTGATCTTTATATTCCCTATTCTTGTAAGGCATTCATTTATCATCTTTCTTGTATGATTTTTTGTGAATCTATACATGCTTCCCCTTAATTTCACCATTCTTGAATTTGCAATATTGAACGGTATGTCCAATCTTATTGCAATATGAACATTTATATGATGGTGATTCGGGTGAAGTCCTTATTGGTGATACAAATCTCCGAGTACTTTCTTTAGGAGGAGAATTCTTATTATATCCCAAGCCTTCATGATTATATGAGGTTTTTGTATGCACCATTTGATCCATCTTATTGCCTTTTATAAATCTTTGAATGACTTCGTCAAGATTTTTATTTTATTTAAGGCATCAATCTTGTTGTTAAGGATTCTTTCTTGATCCATTGAGCTATGAGTTTATGATTTTCTTCTCTTAACCTTAAAGCTTCACTTTTAAGCTCATTGGTTTCTGATAGCTCATTTTCTTTATCAAGATTGTTTTTATAAGATGTTTCATTATTTTGAACATTTGATTCATTTAGAATCTTTAAGTTCAATAGATCAACATGAAGTTTACAGATATTATCATTCAATTGTATCTTTTCACGTTCCATCTATTCGTCTTTGAGAATTAGTGATATATTCTCTGTCTCAAGATTAAAAATATTTTCATGAAGTTTATTTACCTCAATCTTGATGAGATGGTTTTGATCTTTTAGAGATGTAATCTCATTCCCATCTTGGACTTTTGAGTCCATCATTCGAGTATATTCTCTATTTTGAGTATGATGAATTTCTTCAATTTTCATCTTCTCGGACCATAGCAAGTGAAAGTGAAACCTTTGTTCAACATCTTTATACTTATTTTATAACTTACTACAAGTTCAATTAAATCATTCTTATTCATATCTAAGAGGGATAAGTTAGATTCATCTAATAAAGATTTAATTGAGACATAGTTAGATGTTACCTCTTGATTTGAAGAGGAGATTTCCATTGAGGTAGTTTCATCTCTGAGAGCCATTAAGCATAGATTGACCACTTCTTCATTAGCTTTAGGAGCTTCTTCATCTTCACTTAGATCCCAACCATTTTCGGCCACGAGACTTCGTCCCTTTGAGAGTTTAGGACATTCTCTTCTATAATGACCGGGTTGTTTACACTCAAAACACACATCTTGTGTTTCCTCTAGAGATGGATCTTTAGGTTTTGGAGGAGTGTAAACAGGATGGTTTGTAGAGGCATTGGCATTACTATAGGTATTTATATTTTGATTACCTTTGCCTTTATTGTAGCTCATTGACGGATAATTACTCTTATAGATGGAAGAATAATTTTGAGAGTAATTTGGCCTTCCGTTAGAGTTAAAAACTCTTTGTTGATTATTTGATTTAGGAAGCCTTTTCCGTATCTTTGAGCTTTGCTTTGAAGCACACGACGAAGTTGTCTCGTGAATAGAGCAATTTCACTCTCATCGAGATTTTGGAGTTCCTCATTTAACTCCTCGTCGTTTTCATCTTCATCAAATAATATGGCCTTTAGAGCCATATTTTTCTTTTTATCCTCCACTTTTGGAGCAACCTTTTCCGGAATATTATCTTCTTCGTAAGCACGAAGATTTTCGAATAGGTTATCTATCTTATACTCATTTAAATTATGCATCTCTTTTGTAGTAGTAACTTTGAGCTTTCAACTAGGAGGGAGAGATTTGAGCACTCTTCTTTTCTTTTCATTTTGAGTATAATTCTTTCCAAGTTGAGATAACTCATCGATTATACGAGTAAATCTTGTTTCCATATCGATGATATTTTATCCTTCTTGGAGTTTAAAGTTCACATATTCTTGGATCAATGTTTCCATCCGAGAATCTTTTATATCAGTGGTTCCTTCATAGGTTACCACTAATTTAGTCCATATTTCTTAAGCCGACTTGCAATTATTTACTCTTTTATATTCTTTTTCTGTAAGTGCACTTGTGAGAACCCCTTCCGCCTTGGCGGCTATATTCATTGTGGCTTCTTCCTCTAGATTGTATTCACTAACCTTCTTTTCGATGATGATGTCATTGACAGTTTTGGTAGGAACGCGAACACCATCTTCGATAGCCATCCAAACTTTGACTCCTTGAGATCTAGCATAGATGCGAAACTTCGTTTTCCATGTTGCAAAGTTGGTGCCATCAAATAGAGGAGGTCGTGAGCTTGACAATCCTTCGCCACAACCAACGGGATTAATATACGCCATTTAGGATCACATTTTGTTGTACCTGTAAATCTGCAAATCACTTAACAAACACGTTAAAAAGCACTAATCTGATACCAATTGATAGGTCCCGTAAAAGGGCTATATTAAGCTAGAAGGGGGGTTGAATAGCTTAATTACCAATTTAAAAATTATTATGGCGCTCTAAAATAATTTATCCATTTTTAAAACTTTACCGAGTGCTTATGTAGTTTATATGTACGAATAATAAAGTGCAAGGAAAGAAAATACCACACGGCAATTTTATCCTGGTTCGTGATGGCACAACCTCTAATAGATTTGCTCACCCCTACGTCCAGTCCCCGAGCTCCTCTCCTGGACTCGGGATTTTCTCTTATAATAAACTCGCTCCTTTAGTAGGCGGAGAAGCCTTTACACCCTTACAAATATTTGTCTTGGTGCGTAACACAAGGGTCACCACCTTAAAATAAATGTAATACCTACACAACTTATCTTAGACAATAACTCCCCGTTATTTCTTCAAAGTTTATGTAGAACCCTTGTGTGGACTTGGCTTCCTTAGCTTTTGTCGGTCTTGGATCTTAGTGATCCGGTCTTTGGTCTTTCCTCTTCTTCACGGTGCTAATACTACTAACTCCCCACTAGTACGTATAGGACTTGGGTCTTAGAACGAGAATCACCTCACGTCAGTTCACCTCACTACAAAACTAATAAGACAATCCACAAAACAACAAGTATAGAAAAAAGATGGGTTGAACTAGTATGTTACGGTACTAGCCCACAAGATAATATAATATTCAAATAAGAATATTATATATCAACTATGTATACTTGACTTGAGTTATATAATACTATGTCAAGTATACTTTCGATTACTCCGTCTTAATACAATATATGTTTATCGGAGTAATATAAGAAGTCTTTTATATATATAAGCAATATAGCTTATGACTTCTTTAGTATTCTTCTTCTTTCGATTATGTATTTATAAATCGAAGAATACTTTAGTTACAATCTCAGAATTGTAACTTATCCTTTTTAAGCTCGTAGACTTAAGGATTTTAGTATACTTATATTTTGACAATTGTAGAGCCAAAGTATACTTTTAACTTCGTGAACAATTTATAGGTTCTATATAAGCCAAGATCGAGATAAGAGAAGTGCATGTAATTGGCTTTGGATTTGTGCTTTTGAAGTTTAAATGGATGATTACGAAGTTTAATATTTATCGATTTATAATCCCACGGAACACTAAAGATGTTAGTGGGGATTATACGATAGCTTTCGTAATGATACTATATACACGAACTATGCGTTGGCCAAGATCCAAATAAATGAAGTGCAAGTAACTGGCTAACTCGTGTGATTAAATATACCTTTGAAGCTTAGACGGATGATTACGAAGTTTACTATTTATCGATTTATAATCCCACAAAACACTAAAAATGTTAGTGGGGATTATACAATACTTTTCGTAATGATACTATATACACGAACTATGCATTGGCCAAGATCCAAATAAATGAAGTGCAAGTAATTGGCC
Organism: Apium graveolens; assembly: GCF_009905375.1. Lineage (NCBI taxonomy): Eukaryota > Viridiplantae > Streptophyta > Magnoliopsida > Apiales > Apiaceae > Apium > Apium graveolens. The sequence goes on from NC_133653.1 coordinate 204,155,422, forward strand.
AACTCGTGTGATTAAATCCGTCTTTGATATTTAATAAAATTATGAAGCTTACTATTGATCGAATTATAATCCCACGGAACACTAAAGATGTTAGTGAGGATTATACGATACCTTTCGTAATTATTTTTATATTCACGAAATATGTTGGCCAAGATCGAGATAAATAAAGTGCAAGTAATTGGCCAACTCGTGAGGTTTGTCAAATATGAAATCTCACTCGTGAGGAGTTATAGAGATTTATGAAATCTCACTCATGAGGAGTTATAGAGATTTAAGTACTTGTATTTTATAGATCTTCTTCTTTTAAAGCTTCTTTTAGAAGATCAAGTACTTTATTCGAATTCCGAGTTCGAATCTTTGTTCTCTTTTCTTTGAGAGCCTTATTTATAGGAGATCTAATATTAGAGCTTGAGATGAAGTAGAGAAATTAAGTACAAAGGTCAAATAAAAGAAACTCAAAGAAGAAGCTAAAAATTACCACTTTTGGAAAACGGTCGGAAGAGTTCGCCAGAGGTTCGGCCGGATTTTGGCACTTTGGTCGAACTTGGGCAGCCCTTCAGGTGGCCGTAGAGTGGTAGTGGATGAGCTCACTTGGTGGGATAAAACTTGGTTGGGTGAAGCTATGCTTGTATATCAAAAATCTTGTATATATGTAATTATGTATATATATTTAAGAGAGAGAAGGTTTTTGAGAAGAAGTGTGTGTATAGAATTTGAAAGAAATGAAGAGAAGCACTTCTTGAAAAAATCCCAACAACTTTGTGGCTCTTTAGCTTGGTTGAAATGGGTTGGGGTGGGGGTTTATTTATAGGAGAAGTTAGGTGGATTGAATGGTGGAGATTTGAGGAAAATGGATGGTGGATGTTGTATGTCACATGGATTGATGACTTGGCAAGTAGGTTGTGTTTATTTGACATAGCCATATAAGACAAACAACTTTATAGGATTCAAAACTCAGCTGATATATTTAATTAAATATATATTTTCCTATTCTTTTAATTATTGTTTAATTATTTTAATTAAACATTAAGCACTATTAAATATGACCACCCTAAAAACTCTTAAATAAATATCATAAAAAATATGATAATTATCTAAATATTATAAAATAATGTCCAGCAAGTTTTGGTCAGCTTTGATCAATGGTAACTAGGTCAACGTGGTCAACTGTGGGACCAACTGCCTCTTTGTGCCGGACAAAAATTATCGAAATATTATGAAATTTTGACCATGCATAGAAAATACAATTTAAATGATCCATACCAAATTTCAAGTCATTCTAGTGAGTGGAAGTATTTTATTTAAAGTATAGACTATTTTGTTAGCCTTTTCTTCCGAGTAAAAATACCATTGGTCTTGAATTTAGATATATGGATCTTTTGACCAAAGTTTTGACTTGAATAATAACATAAAATATATTTCCTAATACATAAAATATATTAAGATGATAGGAAATATTTTAGAGTATTTTTGAATAATTTTCTCCGAGAAATGCTGATTTTAAGAAACGAGAGAAAATTACTTCACGTATACATGGAATGGGTTATAAAAATGGATATTAATATTTCAATCATGAATATTAATAAAATTTGGATAAAAACTCTTTTTATGGATGTAAAAATATATTTTGGAGTGAAGAGTAAAATATTTTTGATATAGCACGAGTCTTCTAAAGAATATATCTGATATATCCCTTTTTCGAGCTTGTTGCCTTATTGGTGTTCCAACTGAGATCTAAGACATATCATGTCTTGATATTTCTTCTTTGATCATATTGCCTTAGAGATATATTCCATAACGATATAATTTTGATGTTTTAGAATAATGGAATATCTCTTTTATATGAATATACTTGAAAATAATTTTGCTAGTTTGACTTGATTTGGATCAATTAAAATCATATCATAATGGAGAGGATCTACGTGTATTTAAATTTTATGTTTTAATCGTACAAATACCAAAATAAATAATATATCGAAGATATGCTTTCAATCTTCCCCTTTTTGGTATTTGCCAAACAAACATAAAATTTAAAATTTTCAAGTGTGTGCTTCCTTTTGGTGTATGCATGAGTTTTAAAAATATTTTAACACATTTAGTTTGTGGGATTACTGCTTGATTCCTCTCTTAGGTAATTCCTACAAAAACATGTTAGAGTATTCATATAAATATAGAAACATAATATTTCTACTAAAATTTCAAATTTCATTTAACTTCTCTTCCCCTTTTGTTTGGGAGATATCAAAAAGTGTTTACCAGGCAGTGTTTATCATGTAACAGCATTATTAAAAAGTGTTGGTTATATAATGTTTATCAAGGTAAAAGCATTATATACATATAAGCATGTCAAACAACATTGTTTTTGCCTCTTTTAGATTTACTGTGCTTGATGATATGTAAGCTAGAGTATTGTATGAATAAATGAGGTGTAGTTTTATATCTCTAGAAGATAAGCCATGCATGTTAATTCAAAATTAGTTGCATAGAGAGGCAATGTAATTTATTTGATACATATAGTATGTGAAATTTATTCTTGAGCATGTAATTTATTCAAAATTATAAATTGTTCTTCTTCTTGAGCTTGTAAAGACACATCAATATAAAAAATATTTTTTTTTATTTTTCTTGAACTCTCTTTA